>NC_140946.1:83973380-84215880 GCF_014529385.1 Adiantum capillus-veneris | reverse complement strand
GTCTTGGTGTGAGCGTGAGGCTGCAGACGATAGAGGAAAGAGGTAGCGGGGCAAAGGGCGGAGTCACACGAAAGGAAGGGGGGGGTAATACTCTTAAAAAGACAAACTACTATTGTTGTTGTTGTTAGGAGTTGTTATGAGGATTGGCATGAGTTGGTTTTAAGAGGAAGAGGAATGTATAGAGAATGAGAAATTTTGAGTTGGAGGTAGTAGGGGGTACCAGCCGGCATAAAACCCGTAAAGAAGAGAATCAAACAAAGATGCCTTTATTTTAGAGCATCGCGACTCTAGCGGTGGTGGGGAAACGAGACAATGAGGACGGAGACGAAGGCAAGGGCTGCAAGGCACCAGTCGAGGCAGGGGAAATGCGACGAGGATGGGCCATGCTGCTCACATTGGAGCTCGTTGTTGGGAGTGCAGATCTTATTTAGGGAAATCATATTTTACTCCTCGTAGCAAGCCGTGGGTGGTGAGTTGGCTAAGGGAGTTGTCGCAGGGCGCAAATTTGGCAAGCCGTATGTGTTCGAAACTTTCATCGCCTTTTGGAGAGTGAGAGATGATTCTAAAAGGTTGGCAATGGGGATTAGAGGGAATCTCATGAAACAATGAATAAAGATATAGTAGAAGCCAGTAGGGGGTACCAGCCGGGGTAATTCAATAAAACAAGGGAATCTTAGCTGATGCGGGAATGGGGTGCGAAGGCCATGGAAGCAGGTAGGGGGTACCACTGGGGTAAATTCAATAAAACAAGGGAATCTTACCTGATGCAGGAATGGGTGCAAAGTCCGTGGAAGCAAGAGCCGAAAGCAAGTTTCGGGCGGTGTAACAGGCAAAGTACGAGAGCATCTGCACATGCGGGCGAGCGACGGGCAGGCCAACACAATGTGTGCAGAGAGTGAGGATGTGGGCAGAGGAGCAGCTTAGTAATTTAAAAAAAAATTGCTCGAGTGGTGGTTATAAATAGCTCAATGACCTTGCCTGAGTGGTTACAGCAGTGGTGCTAGAGGTCTTTGACTTAATGGCACAGGTTCAAAACTCTTGTTCCCTTTTGAAAGGGAAGAAAATCTTCAAGGAGAATGAAGCGAATCTGTGGGAATCTCACATTGGATTGAATATAATATGATACAAGCTAGTAGGAAGTACCTTGTTACCCTTTTCAAAAAATGGAAAAACCATTCCCCTAAGCTTGAAATCAGATAGTGCTTTTTGAGTGTGTTTGACAGCAAAGTCCCAAGCTTTAAATGTTGAAGAATGAAGACTAAAAGCGTTGTCAAAGGCATATTTTACCTTATTTCTCACACACTGCAAAGGGAGCAGAGATTGATCAGTATGATGCTAGTCTGCTTTAACATTTGTGCTTGTCTTATGAGCTCAACTACAACAGGTGAATGATCATACATGAGAAGAGAATTGTGAGACCAATAGTTAAGGTGTCAAAAGTATTGAATGAGATCTGAGTTCATATATATTCTGTCTAATCTTGCTGATCTGTAGCAATTACCTTGTTGTTTGTTTGTCCAAGTAAAACCGGTTTCTTGAGATATGTCCAGCAACTTTTTTTTGTCCACAAACTCCTCCAAATGATATTTCTCTACCCCACCAATGACTTGTCCAAGGTTATTCCATCTGTCATCGAAAGATTCTACCATGTTGAAATCTCCTAGAAGAATGCAAGGTTGAGGCAGATTGGTTAGAGTCTGTCCAGATTGTTGCCCTGCCTGAGATAGAGTTGGGGGCATATAGAGACACAATAGTACAATTAGCAGGCTTGCACATAGTGGTTGTTATCCAGCAGTTGACTGAGGATTTATGGAATGAAAATTTTCCTAAAACCAGATGTTCTGCAATACCAATAGTTGCTCCACCTTTACCTTTAGGATGCTCAATAGAGTTCCATTTAATCCAGAGCCTAGCCTGAGCAGGTTAGAGTTCAAAGAGTGCCTGGATTCTTTAAGCTCTTGTAGAGAAATAAAATCAAACTTCAAGTTAATGTCCCTTATCCACTGCTTTAGAATATGAGCCCGAGTAGGATCTGTAAATCCCTTGCAGTTGAAAGAGAATCCTTTTATGGGAGGAGCTGTCATTTTTTGTTTCTTTTAAGAGGTTTAGCAAAGGAGACTGAAATCCTATTAGGATTCTTGGATGGCTCCTTTTTTCTCTTTGTTTTGAAAGAAGATGGCATTGGAAGTCTTTCTTCCTCAACTTGTGTCATAACAATATCTACTGAGGGGGCTAAAGACAAATACAAGCTTCTCTTTTCTTCAGAGTCAAAAGCTTCAAGTTGGTCTTCAAATAAAGGGTTATTTTTTATAATGAATTGAGGGGCTTCAAAGTTAGGGATAGACTCCTCTTCAGCATCAGATGAAGATGAAAAGGACGTGCCTCTAGTCCTTTCCGAGGGAGGGTCTTCAAAAGCATCTTTATGAGTGTCTGACTGGTTAACTGGACTAGGCATCTTTTGGGTAGGGATGTCAGGTTCTTATTCTTCTTCTTTGGAACTGACTTGAAACCTTCATGGCCGTCAGATGATCTCTCTTCTCAAGCTTCAATTCAAGGCAATCTTTAATGAAATGCCCTTGTCTTAGACAATGAAAGCAGGCATTTGGCAGGTTTTTATAAGCTACCCTTTGAAGGTGAAGGGGTTTCCCTAAAGAGTCTCTAATTGGCACCTCATATTTTAATTCTTGCCCTAAATCCACTTCAATAAGAAGCTGGGGATCCCATTTTGGATTGATGGTCTAGCTCTCTGACCTAGAACTTTTCCAATCCAATTGCCAATGTTTTTGAGCCAGGGGTAAAGTTCTATTGGGAGATCTGGAAAGTCCACCCATACTAGGACTTTGGTGGGTTTAGGACCTGTAGGGTTGAAGTCCTGGTGCCAATTAAACACTGTCATGGGAGTATTCCATTGTCCATGCCCAACTACCTGCAAAGTAGTGTTAGGGTCATCAAAAAAGAAGAGAGAATACTTATTTGGCAGGTATAGTACTTGAGAAACATTAATGTTTTTGTCAGTCCACTGCTGGGTAATCCAGTTCTTTGGAGCTTCCATGGAGGGCCTGACACCATGACACAACCCAATAATCACTCTGTTCTGCAATTGGTTATGCCACATCTCCAATTCCTTAGTAGGAATGGTCACCCCCCCCCCCCCTTGATCAAGGTAAGGGTCACCTTCATAAAAGTAGGACAATGCTCGTCCTTTGGTAGGCCCCCCTGAGGAGGGCTATGATCCTCGTCTTCTCTTGGCTTGGAGATATTATCATGGAGCCCACTACCATTATCTACTTTATGGAGGAAGATAATCTCATTATTTACTTGAGCTTGAGGCAGGGGGACTTACCTTCTCCATGAGGGGTTGAGCTTGTTCCATCAATGCTAAAGAGCCACGACGAGGATTAGGGGGGACCTGCATTACCACTGAAGTATAAGAAGGTTGCGGAGGCTGCTACAGAAGCTGTCCCTTGTTGATATAAGAGATACCCAATGGAAAGGGCTCCGACACAGGCTCCTAACAAAGGTCGGAACTGGGTGTGCGACGCATTGACCTGATGCGTATTGGCAGCACATGTTGCCTTTGGAGGGGATTTTCATCACTGATTTCATTGTTACCATATACATGTGGTAGTGATGTGTGTGAACACACTAGGACCGCCGGGGCATTTTTTCCCTCTTTAGGAGGTTTTTTCCCCCGTGCATTGTATATACGCCCATCACTCTAGGGCTATCTATCTTTCCATTGCACACTAAGTAAACACTCTCTATTGTGTGCCTTGAGCTTCCTTCGTCTTCTCCAAGCTGTGTGTGTTTCTCTGCAACCCTAATTCCAACAATTGGTATCAGAGCAGGTCACATCCTCCCGCGCTTAGTCGCTAGCTGCTCCAGCACACGTCTGCTCACTTTCTCCGATTTCAGTGAGCTTTGGCGAGCGTTCGCAGGTTGACAAATATTTTGGGAGGGCTCAAAGAGCTTGGTCTGCTCAGAATTTTGATTTGGGCTCATTTCGGCCTCCGTTTCCACTACAGGCAATACTGCACAGGCTATTTCATCATTTTGTGCAGAATTTCTGTCACTGCCGTTTTCTGCATAACAGGTGCCTTATAGTCTTCTACGGTTTGTGCTATATAGCACAGGTTGTTCCCGCTTCGTTTCTCCTATTTTCGGGCAGTTTTCACATCAGGTGCAGCATTTACCATGGCTGACAACAACAACACAGATGTGTTCAAGATGTTTGCTGCTGAGGACAGGTTGGATGGGGACAACTACCCTATGTGGGCTTATATGATGCAACATGTTCTTGTGTCAAAGGGTGTCTGGAACATTGTGCAAGGCATTGATGTACGTCCTGATTCTGAGGATGTAGGCGATGTTGAGGATGTTGCAGGTCTTGCTGCAAGGATTGCAGCTGTTAGAGTTGTTTTTCCTACGGCAGAACAAGCTCGTTGAGATGTTAAGGATGCGTAGGCTCATGCATTGATTGTGTTGTCTGTGAAGCGCACCATTGTTCCTCACATCCGTTCAGCAAAATCTGCAAAACATGCTTGGGATATTCTAGCAGGTCTTTATGCAAGCCGCAATGAAGCTAAAATTGCTTTGCTGTGTAAAGAGCTGGAGTCGAAGATTATGCATGAGGAAGATGATATGGACACTTTCCTTGCTAGTGTCAAGGATATCAATGAGCAACTTATTTCTGTAGGTGAAGTCATTTCAGACAGTTCCCTTGTGTAGACTGTTCTTGATGCCTTACCAGATTCCTACCAGACTTTTGCTAGTACTTGGAGACTGATGACCCAAGGAAATCCTGAAGTTGTCAAGTTTGATGCATTATGCACATTGCTGTTGCAAGAGTCACTTTCTAGAAAAAAACAGGACTAGGCAGCATGCAGTTGAACAGGCTTTTATTGCTTCTCAAAGAAAGGGTGGTAACAGTAATGCAGCCACTTCTTATGGTTCTGCTGCAAGTGACAAAAATTCTGTTCCTAATGCTTCTGATGGCAATTCTGGTGATAAGGGCAAAAAGAAGATGCGTTGCCATTATTGTAAAGCCAATGATCACTTGATCAAGTCGTGTCCTAAGTTGAAGGCCAAAGAGGCTAAGAAGAAAGAGGGTGGTTCCACTGCAAATGCTGGTTCCACTACAAATGCAGCCATTGTTGAGTCTTCTCTGAAAGGAGACTGTGTTGCTGATGTTGATGCAGAATGGGCATTTAGCGCAGAGTGCACTTACAATCCTGCTGTCCATGATGCATGCTTGTCAGTTGCTGCAGATTTACATGTATGGTATTTCGACAGTGGTGCTACAAAGCACATTACCTCACATCGTGAATTGTTTACCTCTCTGGAGTCTGTCCCTCATGGGAATTCAGTCACTTGTGCCAACAACGCCTCTTATCTAGTTCAGGGAGTTGGAAAGATTGTGCTCACTGCTGCTAATGGCAGTTCCTTCACACTTGTTGATGCACTTTATGTACCTAGGATCAAGAAGAATCTCTTGTCTGTATCCGCACTTGCTAGACTTGGACTTGTAGTCAAATTTGTGGATGACAGATGTATAGTTCATGATCTCAGCTTTGGTGATGAAATTGTTGCATCTGGCCTTTTGTGTCGTGGGCTGTATAAGCTCACTTTGTATGACAAGTGTGGACAAAATTTTCCAAATGCTCACGTTTTGGTCATCTGAATTTTGCCAGTTTGCTGCGTTTGCAGAAATCTGATATGGTT
Source organism: Adiantum capillus-veneris (assembly GCF_014529385.1). NCBI lineage: Eukaryota > Viridiplantae > Streptophyta > Polypodiopsida > Polypodiales > Pteridaceae > Adiantum > Adiantum capillus-veneris. Next base: position 84,210,159 of record NC_140946.1, on the reverse strand, counting down.
GCTTCTTTGCCGCCTCTTGAAGCACCTGTCAAACATGTTTGTGAAGGCTGTATTTTGGGTAAGATGCAGTGTTCTAAGTTTCCAAAGGATGGTTCAGTTCGGGCCACATGCAGGTTGCAGCTTGTGTATAGTGATGTTTGTGGGCCCATGCAAACTCCGTCCTTGGGCAATTACCTGTACTTCGTGACTTTCATTGATGATTACTCCAGGCATGCATGGGTATTTCCGCTTAAAGCGAAGTCCGAAGTTTTTATGTGCTTCAAACAATTTCTGGCTATGGTTGAAAATGTCTCGAAATGTACTATGGGCACCCTCTGTTCCGATCGAGGGGGGGAGTATATGTCTCATGAATTTAATGCATTTCTGGCTAGTCGTGGGATAAAACACCAATGTACAGTGCCTTATACACCTCATCAAAATGGTGTTGCTGAGAGGAAAAACAGGTTATTGACGGAAATGGCACGATGTATGGTCAAAAGTCAAGCTTTACCGCATTCTTTTTAGCTTGAGGCCATTATGTGTGCCACTTATGTACTTAACAGGTGTCCTACGAAATCTTTGCAGTCTATTACTCCATATGAAGCATGGCATGATAGAAAACCTTCTATTGAGCACATGCATGTTTTTGGCTCTTTGGCATATGCTTTCGTGCCACAAGTGCAGCGCAGAAAATTGGATGATAAGGCTGTCAAATGTATTTTTGTTGGTTATAGTGCTGAAATCAAAGGTTACAGGTTGTATCATCCGCAAACAAAACGTATTCTGGTTTCTCGGTATGTAGTGTTTGTAAAAGATTCTGTTCAACCCTTGCTGTCATGTACTAGAGACAGTAATGTAAGCTCACAGGACATTTATGACACTTTGTTGCCTCTTTTCAGTGGTGGAAATACGAATGTAAGTTCCAATGAGGCAAATGTACAACCTATGGGGGTTTCTGAAAATGTTTTAGATCAGCCTACTACTGATGCAGATGTACATGATGTACTTGATGAGGAAAGGGTTGAAAATGAGCAGGCTAGAGGTATGCCAAAATGGCTGGTGCAGACTTTGCGTGACAGTAAATTGGATGCACCTTTGTCTAGTCGTACTCGTTCAGGCTCTCGCCATGCATCTTATGCATCAGATTGTTATGCTTTGGCTGTGTCTAGCTTACATGATGTTGAGGAGCCTCTGTCTTTTGATGAAGCACAGAATTCAGAAAATTGGATGGCTGCCATGCAATCAGAATATGATGCACTTATAGAAAATGACACATGGACTTTATGTGATTTGCCTCCTGGCAAAAAGGCCATTGGTACGAAGTGGGTTTACAAGTTGAAATGCAAGCCGGATGGTGAGATCGATCGCCATAAGGCTCGACTTGTTGCAAAGGGTTATGCACAGCAAAAAGGCATAGATTATGAAGAGACTTTTGCTCCCAGTTGTCATATGACTACTGTGCGTTTTCTATGTGCATTGGCAGCTCATTTTGGTTGGGATGTACATCAATCAGACATTGTTACTGCTTTCTTGAATGGTGACATATTTGAGGAAGTTTATGTAACGCAGCCTCGCGGTTTTGTCATAAAAGGACAAGAGGACAAAGTGTGCAAATGTAACAAGGCTTTGTATGGGTTGAAGCAATCTCCTCGTGCTTGGTATGAGAAAGCTGACACTCATTTGGTCAAACAAGGCTTTCGTAACAGTCCAACAGAAAGCACATTGTATGTAAAGCGTGAGGGTGATGTATTTCTCATCGTGGTTCTTTATGTTGATGATTTGCTGATCACTGGACCAAATGAGAGACATATTGCTGAATTTAAGGCTGATTTGAATGCTACTTTCAAGATGAAATATTTGGGGCTGTTGCATCATTACTTGGGTATACAGTTTAAGCAGTGTGATGGTGGTATTGCCTTGTGTCAGAAAAGTTACATAGAGACATTGCTATGTAAGTTTGGACTTGAGGATTGCAAACCTATTGCCACTCCCATGGAAACAGGTTTGAAGTTAAGTCTACATGATGCTGGCGATCCTGCTGATGTCACTCTTTACCAAACTGTTGTTGGCTGCCTCATTTATGTATGCAACACGAGGCCAGATATTCAGTTTGCAATCTCACAGGTCAGCAGATTTATGCATAGCCCAGGGTCTAAGCATTGGAAGGCTGTCAAGAGGATTTTCCGCTACCTTAGTGGCACTTTACATCTTGGCTTATTTTATCCCAAGGGGGGATCATTGCCACCAGACTTACATGCTTTTTCGGACTCAGATTGGGCTGGTTGTTTTGACACGCGAGTGTCCACAAGTGGTTTTTGTTTCATGCTTGGCAGTTCATGTATATCATGGTTGAGCAAGAAGCAACCTACTGTGGCCACTTCGAGTTGTGAGGCTGAGTACAGGGCAGTCTTCACAGCTACGGTTGAGTGTGTATGGCTCAGACGCCTTATGGCTGATTTGGGTATTGGACAGGACACTGCCAACACTATCTACACTGACAGTCAGAGCGCATTGGCAATTGCGAGAAACCCAGTTTTTCATGCTCGCACAAAGCACATTAAGGTGCATTACCACTATGTCAGGGAGAGGCTCTCAGCAGGAGAGATCAGCTTGGCTTATGTGCCAACACAGGACAACCTTGCAGATCTTTTCACAAAGGCATTGTCTCGTGAGAAGCTTGAAGCTTTCCGCAAAGCTTTGGGCTTACTCCCCTTTGTGGACTGATCCTGTCCTCAGGGCATGGCACTTCCCTTTACTCATGTGCCAGCTCTCGTTCACCGCATCACTCCAGGGGGGATTTGTTACCATATACATGTGGTAGTGATGTGTGTGAACACACTAGGACCACCGGGGCATTTTTTCCCTCTTTAGGAGGTTTTTTCCCCCGTGCATTGTATATACGCCCATCACTCTAGGGCTATCTATCTTTCCATTGCACACTAAGTAAACACTCTCTATTGTGTGCCTTGAGCTTCCTTCGTCTTCTCCAAGCTATTTGTGTTTCTCTACAACCCTAATTCCAACAATCATTAGCCCGTTCCTCAAAGCTTCTTGAAGCTCCATTGCCCCTCTCTCCCCAAAAGGGGAGAGGTGCAATGCAGAAAGCCTCTCAGAGTACTGCCCACAAAGGGAAAGAGGAATGGCATTCGAGAAGATGGTGACCCTCTGTAGAGGTAGTGGGCATAAAGTTTTCACGAGCTTCAAGCTCGTACAAGTGCAGAGCTCCTCCTCCTCCTTTTAAACAACACAAAAGAATGATGATATCCAAACAAATCTCAGACTTAGAGACTGTGGCTTTGCCCACTAGTCCTCCTTCCCCTACCCTTTATGAGCTAAAACAAGAACTAAGGAGAGAGGAGCTCTTGATTGCCAAGGCTTCCCTTAATTGGACTACAGATTTTTGGGTAGGGAAAATTGACTCCCCTGACCCTAACATGAGAGGAGCTCTTGATTGCCAAGGCTTCCCTTAATTGGACTACAGATTTTTGGGTAGGGAAAATTGACTCCCCTGACCCTAACATGAGAAGCTGTTTTTTTTTTTTTATAGAAAATTAAGGACTTTATCCCTCTACTCAGAAATCAGGCAAGTGATTTGGTTCATTCTCACAAGGAGAACCTAGAAGTTGTTAAGAGATATTATGCTGAAATTTTCTCCTCTCCTCCTAACAAGGGGGTTGGTCCACTTAATGCCAGAGCCAAAATAGCCATAATTAGAAAAAAGATGGTTAACCATCTATGGCTAGGCAATTGGACCAACCCCTTATTGAGGGGGAGCTGGGAAGTGTTGTTGATTCCTTGAAACCTGGAAAATCACCTGGCCTAGATGGTCTACCCAATGAGTTCTTCCAGAAGTACAAAGATTTTTTGCCACCCTACATATTTCTACTTTGGTAGGAAGCCTTGGCAATTGGAGCTCTTTTTAACAGTAAACACTAGAGTAATAAAGCTCATTCATAAAAAGGGGAGGAAAGAGGACTTAGGCAACTGGAGACCAATCACATGTCTAACAATTGTGTATAAGATCATTGCCCTTGCCCTAACTAAGAGACCCATTATGTGCAAAATCATATTACCAAAATAAAAAGGATTTATCAAGGGCAGATTTATTCTTGATGCCATTGGCACTATGTGGGAGACATTTAAGTACATTGAGGAGACAGAGCAAAGCTTTATATTCTTCAAGATTGACTTTGATAAGGCCTATGATAGAATTGAATGGGACTTTGTGTTTCACTCACTGATTGACATTGGATTTGGCAAGAAATTTATCGAATTCATTCAAGTTCTATTTGGAAATGCATTTGCCAAAATTACTTTTAATGGTGAACTAACTGATCATTTTCCCTTGTTGAGATTTGTCACACAAGGTTGCCGTATTCCTCCCTTATTATACAATGTATGCTAAGATGCCTTGGGTTGGTTAGTTAAAAGCAGAAATGGAGGCAAGGAACTTGATAGGGATAACAAATCCAAATGCTGACAATCAGTTGTGCTTACAGCAAGCTGTTGATGACACTATTGCCATCATGATCAATGATAGACACACAATTGAAGCTTTCTGAGGATGCTTATCTACTTTTTGTGAAGCTAGTGACTCTATTATTAACCATAGCAAAATAGTGAGATCCCTGCAACAGTCACAAGATCGGGTTGCTCCCAGATCTAGGATGGTCAAGTTTTCAAGCTGCTTGGAATTCCTATGGGATTCAAAATAACTTACAAGCAAAGGTGGAAATGGGTACTTGGCAAGCTAAAAGGAAAAATTCTTAGCTGGTCTCACTACCCAACCTCTCTGTCCAGTAGAACATTTTTGCTTAACATGCACTGTTTCTAGAAAACTACTAGCTTATATAGTCGAAGCTTCAAGGAAGTGACCTTTGACCTTAGAGAGCTCTCTTTCCTCTTCCATCTTCAAAGAGACTTCACCCTTAGGACTAGGTTTCATGGGCTTGCCTCAACACTAAAGGCCATGGGGTCTTTAATGAAGACCCCATGATGGAATCTATAGCTGCCAACTGCATGCATGAGATGCGAGGTAAACTTGGCCACCCGCTTTTAAAGGGGTGTGTCCGAGTTTACTTTTTGTGTCCTAGTTTCCTTTTGCTTGTGAAGGGTTCACTTTATAGGTATTTGTTTGGGCATTGGGCACACCAAAAGGGACGCGCCCACACAGTTACGCCATTGCATTGCCACAGCCCAAGTGCTGTGTTCGAGCCCAAGGGGCCCTAGACACTGCGCCTTTTGCTTGACGTCCATCTACCTCGAGATTGTGTATGCAATTGATGACCGTAGATCCCATCACGCACTCTTCATTAAAGACCCCGTGGCCTTTAGTGCCGAGGATGGGCTTGAGATCTTGCGCGGTCACCTACCACCAGACATTTCTCTCTATGTCAACATAAAAACTGAACCAGCCTTAAAAGGGCTATTGGATCGATTTCCAAGTTTTTACCTTCGCCAAAAACTACTCTTCGGCTTCCTTTTTTCCGAGTAACCAGTTTTAACTTTTACCTAAGTGAGATTTCATGATGCATAAAATATATAACACTGCAGTAGTATGTAGAGCAGCAACACTGAACCGACTGTAATAACAAGAAGCTCTGCAATAAATTACATGCATAACAACAGCTTTGGCTGGACTTTCTCTATACCTCCATAGCCCAGCTGATCATAGGTAATTCCCAAGGCAAGGATTCTTAGTCGTCCACACTTATTGCCGTCCTGGACATCTCTACTGCAGCATTAGTCTCTTCAGAAAACTGACATATCAGCCACTTGAGAACCAAATGCTCGCCCTGGCACATGCACACATATCAACTGCTGCATAGGCAGAAAAACAGCAGCAATGCGGCACTAACTCTCCCGCTCAAGAACTAGAGTAACAGGCCCATCGGCGACAAAACTCGATTGTATAGCGCCCATAGTCTCAGTCCAAGTTCTTCCCTCAGCCGCAAAGAACATGACGACACGCTGAGGAGCTCGGAGTCCAAACAAGTCGACTTCAACATTGACCTGTGAAATTTGTTGAGACAAATGTGAGGTTTGGAGACAGCATCTGATCGAAATTTGAACCACAGAGAGAGAGAGAGAGAGAGAGAGAGAGAGAGAGAGAGAGAGAGAATCTATACCATTGTTGTTGCAAGCAGCAAGTCACCCACATTGACTGCACCACCATAGATAATTCTTCCATTATTTCTTTCTCTAGTTTTTTTACCTTCAAACAGCTTGCTCACACGAGTAGCACGTTCAGCATTACCATTAGGGATAAGCTCTGCCACAAAAATTCGCCTATTCCCAGCCTTGCTCAGCTCAAAGACAATGCCCAAGGGCTTAGGGAGGGTTACCTATAGGCACTGAAAAAGAAAATTAACTCTCTCTCTCTCTCTCTCTCTCTCTCTCTCTCTCTCTCTCTCTCTCTAGATACCACACATTGAAGGATATGTCACACACTCCCTACGGATGCCATGTACAAAAATGAGGGGACAAGGAGGAGTCGCGGTGATATACCGAGAGGAACTCAAAAAAATGATCACAATTTGCAAGACAGATGCTCATAACCGGTACATATGGATCAAGTTTGACACAAAACCTAAACCTATGTTCATTGCCGGGTGCTACATCCCCCATAGAGAGTCACCATTCTATGGTGCCTTCAATGTAGAGAAGAATTACCCTTTCGAGGATCTGTATGCCGATATCCATGCCTATGCACAAGAAGGGATGATTATGCTTATTGGGGACATGAATGCTCGCATAGCACATGCGCAAATGCAAATGGTGGGTCTCATGACACCTCCAATGCTTGAACATAATGAGATACTAGATCCCACATGGGAGAGATGTTCGAAAGATCCCATTACAAACCCGCAAGGTATTGCATTGCTCAGTATGATGACATCCTTACAACTAATCGCCGTCAATGGAACAAGTAAGTTTGAAAAATCGGGAGAATGCACATGCTACACGGCCAACAAAGGCATGAGTGTTATTGATTATGTATTGATTGCATATGAGGCATCCCATATTGTAAGTAATTTTACAATTGGTAAGAGGTCACCCAATTCGGACCACACCCCAATCCATGTATGGCTACAAGTTCCCACTCAAAAAGCACAAAAACAGCCCCATGCCCGATCATGGACATACAAAATGCAAGTGGACAAGAAAAGAATGTATGCAGAACATCTAGACAATGCACTTGCTCATATACCCATGCCATCACACATTGAACAAACATAGCCAATTTTTAAACAAGCTCTATGTGACGACGTGGAACAAACAATGGGGAAAACGCATCGGCAAGGAAATCATGTTAAAGGGCTACCGCATAACCCATGGTTTGATGAAGAGTGCAAGTATGTAAAAAAACAATTGCGGGCACTGTCAACGACGAACACGGAATGGGAAAAAGACTACACAAATCTCAAGAGGCAGAAAAGAAGAAACTATGAGCTACGCACGGAGACACAAGCCATAGCCAACTTCAAGAAAAATCCCAAGAAGAAATGGCTGAAAATAAAAGGACGAAGACATGACATTATGGGGGACATAAGCTCAGATGACACGTACATATGTGCATAATAATGCGGAAGAAATGCCACACATGCAAACCGATCTCCATGCCCAAGACCACTTTGATTTCGAAACGGTTAAAAAAGGCATACAGAAACTTGCAAATGGGAAAGCTCCGGACATACTACACTTGAACTCAGAAATGCTTAAATGGTCAGGTATGAGAGCCAGAGAGTGGATGCATAGAATACTAAACCAAGCCATTGTTCAAGGGCTACCCGAGGATTGGCAAAAGAACTGGATCAAAGCACTTTACAAAAAAGGGGATGTAAATCAGCCTACCAACTACTGTACCATTATGGTAGGATCTTGCATGGCAAAGCTTTTGGGAAGCATCTTAGAACAAAGCATAAGCACATGGGCGGAGACAAATGGAAAACGAGCAAAAGAACAAGCAGGTTTCCGACCAAAACATAGCACCATTGATCACCTTGTTTCACTCAGGGTATTAATGGAAGAGAGTCAGCTAAAGGGAAAAACATTATACTGTTGCTTTGTAGATTTCACCAAAGCCTTTGACATGGTCCCGAGAATGGGTATATGGAAAAGGATGGAATGCATAAAAGTACCGATGCATCTTAGGAGTGCGGTAGCACGTCTCTATGGCAGAGTCATATGTCAACTAAAAACGCACGAAGGGCTGTCCAAAGCTTTCTCGAGCAACATGGGGGTCAAACAAGGATGCCCTCTCTCCCCTACAGGGCCCTACTCTTTTTGGATTGTGCATTGATCAAATAGAAAGCTTCCTCCCTCAACTAGAAGGGGATGAACCAGCCATCGGGATGCTTACACTTCTCATGCTCATCTATGCAGACGATGTGGCTCTTTTCGCCCATGACATTACAGCTCTACAGAATTTGGTTGATGCGTTACAAGCTTTTTGTGAAAATGTGGGTCTATCAATCAATGTAGACAAAACAAAGTTCATGATTGTAAAGACTCGTAAGATGGATATCCACGTCCCCCTCATGTATCAAGGGAAACAAATTGAGAAAGTCGACGGTTTCAAGTACTTGGGGATTGACATCCCGTGCAACTATGCTTGGAGACAATGCGCACATAATAGAATTGACATCGGCCATGCCAAGTACTATCAATTTGAAAACATGTGCACACAAAGGAGCATCAAAAGATGGGAGATAAAAGCGACCATTTTTGAGACATGCGTGGTGCAACCATCCTCTACGGAGTGGAAATTTGGGGAGCAAGCATTTCAACTCAAACATGGAATGAAATCGAAAAAATTCAGAAAAAGTTTCTATGTCGACACATGGGGATCAAAAAGACGACACCATACTCCGTGCTACTCTTGGAGACAGGCAAGAGACCACTAGAAATGAAAGCATTGCAAAAAATGTACACGTATATCATGAAGGTCAAAGCGATGCCTACTACTCGAATCCCCCGCATTGCATGGGAAACGGGATGTGCGCCACAAAAGACAAAAAAAAAAAAGCAAATTTTTGTCATCGAGCCTCATACAGGACATTAAGAAATGGTTCGCTAAATGGAATCTAGAGGCATATGTGGACATGCTTATTGAGGAGGGCAAGGAGGGAGAAAACATGCTCAATTTTGACATTGCATTACTAAATAGCCTCCACACCAAGTGGAAGACAACGCGACACCGCTCGAAATTTGAATACTATTGCAAGCATGTCAACACAAAGTATTGGGAAGGCTATAGCACAAACCCAATGGAAGCCCAGGCCCACATACGAACACCCATGCCCCACATGGCACGAAGAGCCATCTCTTTGATGCGCACAAGGTCACATATGCTCAAAATAGAAACAGAGGGCTGGCTGAAAATTGATGCTTCTAAACGGATATGCACATCATGTACAATGCAAGCTCCCGAAGATGAAGCACATGTGACATTGGAATGCCCAGAATACGCTCACATCCGGGCTAATTTTCAACCACTTCTAAGCGGTTGTTCTACCTTTGCGGACCTATTATCCAAGACAAACCCCTCCCCTACAGCTCTCGGAACATACCTCACCCGTATACTTGAGCATCAAAAGACACTCATAGGAACACAAAAAGAGAATAACACACACCACACCATACACCCCCGTGAGGGGAGACTATATATCACTTTGAGGTCCCATGGGTCATTTCTGGCCCCCCGCGGACGTTAATACCAAATCAAATCAAATCAAATCTCTCTCAGGGGCTGTATTATGTGTACATAGAGGCCTAGAAGTGCAAAAGAGGAGTGACAATGTGTAGGCTATGTAAACATCAAGGTGCTCTGTACGATGAATGTAGAATGAACCACTGTGGGGGTACATAATGCCATGTAATGTGACCCCAATCCCGACCAAAAAAAAATGACGACCGTGCCCAAGTGTGAAGAAAGACACACGAAGAGTATGCAGGAGCTCTGTCCAGATGGTTGTCAAAATGGTGGAACTAGGGGAGGGCTCTGAGCCCAGAATGTGGGCACATCGAGCCTTCCACATGGTCCAAAGCATGATGCTGCATATCGTGGTGAAAACTGTCTCTCGGTGGCAGAAATCCAACTGGTGACCTCTATCTGGGATCATCTGCAGAGTGCCCGGCCTACAGCCCAAGGGAGTAAGCAAGAAGACCGGATCTGTCGGCAAGCCCTGAAAAAAGGTGTGACGCCGGAAATTGCAAAAGCCATGAAACTGCCCCCCACGTCACAAACCCATCATGGATGTCCACTCTAATCAACAAAAAGCAAACTGCCATCCACACTGGCTGTGCAAAAGGCAAACCCAGAAACAGTGCCTCAAAGACTCAGGCTCTGACGTACATCTCTGACAAGTCAGATCATGATCGGTGACTGCCGACCAAGTACCTACGAGCAATCCTTGCATGGGCTATCATCCACATGAAAAAACATATCCTTCGGCTCATCCTGAGGGTCGAAATGTATGACCAAAACTGTCTCTAGAAAAACGAAGAGTATGCGTTGATCCTGCCATACCTCTCTCTCTCTCTCTCTCTCTCTCTCTCTCTCTCTCTCTCTCTCTCTCTCTCTCTCTCGGGATAGTTTCCTATGACGTTAAAACTCTCTTCTTCTCGGGTGTGTGTGTGTGTGTGGGTGTGTGTGTGTGTGCCAATAAAAAGAGGAAAATGGTATAACCTTTCTATCACCCAAGTGTGGTAGATTGGTTATGCCATTTCCCTCTTGAACAACACGTCTTGAGTTCAACTCCTCGTCGGCTAGATCTTTAAGGTCTCTTGGGATAGTTTCCTACGACGTTAAAACTCTCTTCTTCTCCTCCTCCTCCTCCTCCTCCTCCTCTCTCTCTCTCTCTCTCTCTCTCTCTCTCTCTCTCTCTCTCTCCCCTGCCTTGCTCCCACTGCCTCGCGCTCCCGCTACCTGCTGCTCTGCTCGCGCTCTCGCTGCCCTGCCTCGCTCCCGCTGCCAAAAAATATGCATCTACACTAAGTGACTGGCATGCACGGTCTACGAATAGACTCACAAAAGTGCCAGATCACTTCTAATCTAGATTGACTGGACTGACGGAACCCTTGTTATTGAAGTAGCTTGTCCACGAACACATACAGTTGGATGTGTCACGTGACAGATCACAAGATGAATAGTACACTGAGTATGGCAGATACTTGATAGATATGGGAGCTGCACATAGATTGGCCATTTTGAATGGCCTACAAAGATTTTCGACACCTGGAGGTTTTACTTGCTTTCCACACCGACATGGTGCTAGCACAGTGGATTATGTTATGGCCCAGCCAGGTATCATTCCATTCTTTCAGGATTTCATTGTGGGCACTAGGCCAGTTGGAGTAGCAGTTGATCATGCTATCTTGTCTTTCACCCTGACATTCCAGTTAAGCACAGCTCCATTAGGAGAGGTTCCCACGCACACTCGGTATACCGTCATGAGGGAGATGGATTCTGTGTATATGGATGAGAAATATGCCTATGCACTTAGGAGCCGGGACAGCCACTAGCCGAACTCACTCAGATACTGACAGAGACGCTCGATGATGCAACATTAGAGGCATACCCCCACAGCCAGCCTACACGGAGACAATCTGGGAGCATGCCCCAGAACAGTTGGTATGATGAGGAGTGTAGAGAGACGAGGATCAAATTACACAAGGAAGTGCTCATGGGCATTACCACACATAGACAGTCACAGATTATCTTTCGCCGCATAGTGCAACGAAAGAAAAGGGCTTATCTATCTTAGCTTGAGCGAGATCTGTATCAGCTATTTATGAGTCAAGACTCGGGCGAAGCATGGAGGATATTCCACGAGCATTCACAACCACCAACGGTCACCTCCACAGAGACATGGGGGAAATATGCCACAACTCTCTATACAGCACCAGGGCAACCACCTTTGCCGGACCCACTAGAGACATGCCCGGAGACTTGTTCTTTCTTTACTGCCGAGAGGGTAAGGAAAGCCATTGATAGGATGAAGACAAGGAGAGCACATGATCATGACGGTCTGGTAGCAGAGCACTTCATCCATGCCAAAGATATGCTTGCAGAGCTCCTTGCTATGATGTTTAATCGAGCCGTGTATGAAGGCTTCCCTGAGACTTGGAGTATGTCTACGATTGTGCCTATTTTCAAGTCAGGAGATCCCATGATTTCCGAGAATTATCGCACCATCATGGTTGGTCACACATTAGCTAGGTTATATGTATCCGTTCTTGAGCAAGACCTGAGTAGATGGGCAGAGCGAGAGGGCGTACGAGCACCAAGGCAAGCAAGATTCAAGAGAGCTTTCTCCACTCTTGACCAGATTCTGACACTCAGAGCTATTATTGAGGAGGGTAGACACCATGGCAAGAGGATCTATTGTAGCTTTGTGGATTTTCGCAAAGCTTTTGAGGCAGTGCCGAGAGCCAGACTTGTCACGTGTACATCTAACCCTATGTGTACGTGGACAAGCTACTTCATAACTAGGGTTCGGTTCAATTCAGTTAGCCTAGCTTAGGAAGTGTTTTGGCACTTTTGTGAGTATGTTCGCAGACCGTGCATGTCCAGACACTTAGAGTAGATGCATATCCTCTGGTTGCACACAGCATGATCATCAGATTACAGTTAGAACCCATCAAGAGCATTTTCCCTATTTTAGCCATTTTTCACTTATTATTATTAAGTGACTTTGTTGGGAAACTGGGTAGGGCAATTTGGCTAAGACAATATATAAGAAAAGCTAGCGCTAGCACTTTCTGGTAGAAGAGGCAGCAGACCAAGTGCACCTTCTCAGCAAGACCAGCAAGAAGATCCCAGCGTTTTCAAGCAACCAAGATCAGCCAACGTTTTTCATTTGCATTGCAGATCAGCCAGCGTTTGCATTTGCAGATCCAAACTGGGAAAGCGCCAAGCAGAATGTACCGGTAGGTGCGCGTTGCGATGTAGTGCAGGATTGGGGCAAGAAGCAGGAGGTGGAGTGCAGCAGAGAAGAAGCACTAGCAATCGAAAACACACACAGAGAGAGAGAGAGAGAGAGAGAGAGAGAGAGAGAGAGAGAGAGAGAGCTCGTACATTTTTGGGAAAAACTCAATAAGTGAGTTTTGGGTTTTATCCACTTTTATTATAAGTGACTTTAAAAAAAATTGTCCAAGTTCAATGTGAACCTAGACAAAGTATAAAAATATAAAAAAGGGGTTATTTAAGCCTTTAACCCAACAACCTCCTACTTAAAGGCATAAATGACGCCTTCAATTTAACTAACTCCCACCAGCTGTATGCAATGCTCATGTTGAGCCTTAGCAAGACTTTTGGTGAGAACATCTGCGGGTTATCCTTTGTATGAATCAAACTTTCGTATGAACTGTAACCGGCCTGTTAACTTCAAAAAGGGCGGTAGACTTTACTTCAAACCTTGATTTAGCTTTCACCCATTATTAGTCATCTATTCTACCTGTGCTATAATGACACAAGAGAGGGAATAGGATACAGATGCTAGAATGCATCTGTATGCGAGTCAGACACTAGATTGGCCCCTAAATAGGCGCCCCTTTCGGTATTTCTTTATTCTTTTATAGTTAAGAGGAAGTACAAAGAGTATACCTTCATAAGTTCAGAATAGTCTGAACTCACGAATTATAAGAGGGAATAAAGCACTCATAAAACTATAAAAGCAAGGGACACATGAAAAGAAAAACAAAAGCAAAAACAAAAAAACAAACAAACTAAATCACTTTGTTTGCTACGAAACAAAACTAGATAAAACAAAACATTATTAACTTAAAAATGTTTTTTAGAAAAGACATGTGTAAAATAAGTTGACGCGACTTACTTGGCTTAAAACAAGTACTCAACTTTAAGCAAAAAAAAAAGGATAAGACATCTTAAAAACTTAAACCTAGAAATCAAACTTCACACAACAACTTATAACGGAACACATTCTTAAGTCCTCAGGTAAGCTAAATATGAAATCGAAAAATGAATACTACTACAAACCTACGAAGAGCAAAGAACCAAACTTGACAATATGTGATCTCAACTTCACTGCTTGTCCAAACAGGAAGAATAAGATTATCACCTTTATCGTGCATAGCTTGGACAACAGCTATGACATCCCTACTCACGTCATCAGTGCCCAAGAGTAGGTGCAGGTTTATATAGAGGCCATTCATGCTTTGAACGTACTCTACAAAACCAACGAGCTGAGTTTCTATCACCCTCCGGAGGTGATGGGCATACTCAGCCATGATAAAGGCTAGCAATTGTCAAGCTATAGTGAAAATACTAGAAGCGCTAAAGATCAAAACAACAACATAAGGTGTTATTAAGTCAAACAATAAGTGGGTTTTTTAGCTCCCCACTTCTATTGAATTTACTACTGATTATCTCAAAGAAAGAAACACAAAAAATAAACTTACTACGATGCAAAAATGAACGAACTTTTTTCATGATTCTTTTGAATGAGTATCCTTTTTCAACTAGTAAAGAAATAAGATGGCAAGATTGAACAACAAAAGTAGATTTACTAGAACAAAGACGAGAAAATCTAAATAGTTGAGAGCAAATGACACCGTACTTAGCTAAAAGAGAAATGTTCGAAGAAAAGTGAGGCATGCAGATGATTTTTAGATTGGCATATTCTGGTTCAAGGCGCTTATCATAGATATCTACTTCTAATCCCAAGGGAGTCTGAAAAATCTTAAGGTCTAAAAACAATCACTATTTGTGGTACAGTTAAGATCACAAAACTCCTTGGGATAAATTCCTCCGCCTACAGAACTCGAATTCAAGTAGATAAAATCTTGAAAAGAAGGAACGTCAGGGACCAAAAGATCATCTACAAAGCGTCTTACATTGCATAACTTATGCAAAAATATTGGGCTTATATTACTAAACCTGTATCCCGCAGTTTCTATTCTGTTTGGAGGAATTTGGGCAACATAACAACGCAAAACCCTGCCCAAAACAGTCTGCAAGTAGGGAATCCTAAGGAAACCACTGTCCTTGTCCCGATTTCACCTTTAATTGACCAAAACAGAGCATAACCAGCCTCTGTAATTTCTGGTTATTGACTGGTTTTTCTCTATTTTCAGCTCCCTGTAGCCCCTACACCTTGGGCTAGTTGCCCCTTGAATATGGAAGGATTTAGGACATCGAAACAGCCCCAAACCTGCAAAAATCAGAGTTCCGAGAATCCTAATCTGTATCCAGCACTTGTTTCTCACTTGTTTTGAGCCCCAACACTTCCCAGAAGTGTTCTCTGACAATTGGGCACTGTTCCCAATGCATCTGGCATCCATACCGCTGCAAAACAATAAATTTCAGACCGCTGTATTTTCTGGTTAGGACCTGTTTTTGACCTAATTTCAACTGTCAACTATCCCTGCACTGTTCCCAATGCCTTGGACTACGTGCCCCTTGATTTTGGCATGATTCCGAGCACAAAACAGTCCCAAAACAGCCCAAAATCAGCAATAAAACAGTGCTGATTTTTGTGTGTTTACTTGAGAGGTTATCACCCTCTCGTTTCCCTGCTTTGGAGTAGCAGTTAGCCACTCCTGTTCCTGTTCAGGGAGGCTCTTGCCTCGGCAATAGAGCATCAAACCACAAGACTGTACATGGTCAATCTGATGAGCCCACTAGAGGGGCATAACCATAAAGAATAGGGGAGAGAGAGAGCAGTGAGAGGTGTGCAGGTCATGACATCCTGCACCTCACTGTACATAGAGGGTAAGCCAGCACTCCATTGAAGCTCTCCCACCTGTGAGAGCACTCAAAAACAAGCTCCCATCTGAAAATCACGTTTTTGCCTTCTCTTTAAGTAGTAAACTGGCCTCAGAGTGCCAAGTGTCACTCATTTGTGAATTTTCCCGCTTTAGATCTCACCTGCAGCCTCTGTTGACTTGGCCACAGAGTAACAAAATGATCCCCATGTCAAACTGCACGTAATGACGCGAAGACATTTTGCCATCCAAAAATAGCAATCCCTAAAATTTAGGAGTTTCTGCCATTACATTCTTCTAGGTCATCTGACCCTCTTTGTACACTGCAGCCACACCCAGAACTGAAATGTAGCCTATGTAGCGAAGGATTCCGCTTTGGCTGGCCAATGACCCCACTTTGGCTAACCATAGTCCTTGTCCAACCTTAGTGCTCTTTAGCCCCCAGGCCTGGACTCTCTCTGAACAGTTCCACACTGGCTATGCAATGCAGGGCAGTTAGATTTCCAGAGGGGTGTTTCCAAAAGGTAAAACAAACGAAATTCCCCAAAGAAAGAGAAAATAAACCAAAATGGAATTGCCACTGGCTGGTGACATACCCCCCTCTTGAAATCTCAAACGTCCTCGTTTGCACCTATGTTGTACATGCTTACAGTCAGCACTCAGGTGTCCGGACACCGTGTCGACACATGTACGACACATATATGCTCACAGTCAACACCTCGTTGACACATGTATTGCCTGCGTGTGAACCCTGTCCCAATGACATAGTGGAAGCGTCACAGTCTGCCATTGCTTTGAGTCCATAACTTTCCAATGACAAAATGGAAGCATCACATTTTGCGACCATCTTTTAGTACACGTTGGATCCAGTAACCTTTCGAGCATACCCAAACCGACAGTTTAAGAATGCAGTTACACATATACTCTTCAATAGAAATAATTGCTGTACCCTTGACAAACTGACAAGAAATACTCACTTCTATAGCACTAAACAAACTTTTGGACATTCCATAAGAGCGATTGCCAAACTGACAATCTGTACAGCTAACATTCATGTAACATGCACTTCATTTGAGCTCACTGTAAGTAACATGTACATCATTTCTTTCAGAAGCCATTGTCACACTGACAATCCATGTAGCTCTGAATCTCAAGGGATCAAGGTAGGTTGCAAACCAAGGTTTTAAGTTCCCATACTTTTAGTGACTCTGCAAGTTCACTTTTTTCCATCCACTTGACATCCAAAGGTGAATAGCTTTTGAACTTTACCAAACAGCACCTTGCAACCTTGCCTTTTCTTTTCTTTATTTATGTGCCAAAATCTATTCCGGGACCAAGATCTCATAAAGTTCCTCGACTTCCGGCTGATCTTCAACTGGCATATCTTCTGGCACATCAGCCACATACGGTTTGAGAAGACTCACGTGAAAGTGAATCTTCCAACTCTCAAGCAATTTCAGCCTTTATGCAATATCACTGATTTGTATATTGAGCATCGAAAACAATCTTTCTCTACTCTTTATCTTGATCTTTGGAGATTAACCTGTGATCTACCCTTATGCTGTCACTTTTATTGGGCTGAGAATTCTCTTTTTGACCCAATTTTGGCAACATAACTATAGTAGAAACCTTCACAAGCAAACATCCACATATCCAAGTGATTATCCACATATAATAGAGCACTTTTGCAAACCTGTCCTGGAAATTCAGCACGCTGAATTCTCTGTTTTTAGCTCCTAAAATGCTCCAAATCACTTGTATTACTGTCCTCTAGCTTCCCCGAAGCTCCTGGGACAAAAAGGCATCAAATAGGGTCAAAATCCTAAATCTGCAGAAAAATACAGCAAGCTGTATTTTCTTCTTTCGGGCTCTGTTTTGCGTGCCAATCGCACCAATTCGTAGCCTTTGATCTTCTGCATCAGTAGGACTACTTGCCCTTTGATTTACACGAGATTTCTTGCAAAAAATCTTTTTAAATCATCCTGTACCTGTTTTGAATTAGCCTTTAGCTAATTCGGTACCTGTATGAAATCATTCCAAGTGGAAGGAGTCTATCCTTGTAACAACAGTGTATTCCACCACTGACTTGCATTTTTTTTTCAGAAAAGTGGCAATACGGTGAAGTACTAGGCTGGACAAGACCCTTTTCCAAGAGGTCTTTCACTTGGTTCATAATCTCTTCATTCTGTGCTCGGCTCACACGGTAAGGTGGCCGGTTCGGTGGTGTGCTTCCAGGTATCAGATCAATGGTACGATCTTCAGGACGTGCAGGGGGTAACTCTCCTAGTAGGCCCTCTGAGAAGCAATCGGCGTGAGAGTGGAGAAAATCTTTGCGTTCTTTATCAAGTTTAGACATATTTGTCCTATCCTTATCGTTCAATTCTTTCATAAAGATCGAGTAAACAAACAGACTGGATTTCATTAATTTTGAAATGGCCAAAGCCGATACAATAGGGACAGACTCGCCCTTCAGTTTTATATCAAGCACAATTGTTCTGCCCTTTCTGTAGTCAAAGTCGCTTTTCTCACCCAATAATCGACCACGGCGTTGTTCTTGTGGTACCAGGGAATCCCTAAGAGAACATCACAACCCTCCAAAGGCATTATGAAAAAGTCCTCATGTCCCAAATACCCCTGACAATGCAACCGAAGTTTGCCAATGAGACAGGTGTAATGGCTACGTCCCCGCCGGGTGCCGCTAGAACTGCCTCTGCAAGTGGTCCCATCCGATCGGGAGTAATCTCGAGCCGCGCCGCCAATTCCAGTGAAATGAAGTTGGCCTTGGCTCCTCCATCAAAGAAAATCAGGGCCTCTTGATCTTTCACTTTGCCTCAAGCTCGGCAAAGTTCTGTACTCTCATCCATGGTGTCGGGATCGGTACCCACACAATCTCGAACCATTCCTGTTTTCATCTTGCCTTTTGGTCCACGTTCCTCAGCTGCTCTCGAACTCTCAGGCCTGTCGTCGTCCTTATCATTCTGTTCTTTCTCTGCCTTTTTAGGGCACTTTGCGGAGATGTGTCCCTGTTCCCCGCATCCAAAGCTCTTCCCCTCTTTGATGAATCGAGCTCGCTCCTGAGGAGTAAGCTTGGGTCGTGCATCCTTTTTCTCTGGGTTGCTCTTTTTCTTTTTACTTTCATTCCCAGAAGTCTGTTCGGCTCGTTGTGTCATGTTCTCATCTGTGGGGTAAGTCAGACTACCAGAGTGAAAGGCAAAGCCCCGCTTCGCATGACTCATCAACTCCTGAATAGAAGCTGACTTCTGCTCCAAGCAGTGATCTCGGATCTCTGTAGGTAGACCCAAGGTGAACCGCTCAATCTGTTCTCTGAACGTGATCTTCTTGAATGAAGAGGCGGGTAGAAAAGAGCTCCAGAATCTTTCACAATAAGCATTGATTGTATCTTTCTTGGTCATCCGAAGATGGTTCCAAGCAGCTCGTATATCTCGTTCATATTCTTGCGTCAACCAAGAAGAAATAAAAAGCTTTTTGAATTTCAGTCATTTAACTGGCGCAGTCTTGTTTAAAAGCAGCGTGCACCACCAAGTACGAGCATTCCCCTTAAGGTAAGAGGTAGCTCTCTGAATCTTGGAGTGCTCTGAATAGCGTCCTCCCGCGAAAGCGATGTCAAACTGCTGTACAAAAGACAAAGCCTTCGAAGCATCTAAGTATCTTGAAAAGTATCGAACTTGATCGAGTGGCCACCTTCCTTAAACTCTCGGACTTTCTTGCTTTTATCTTCGAGAAAGTCCTACTGGTTGGCTTTGTAAAAATTCTTCTTGTTCGCATAGAAGTTTCCATCATCAGAATCGGAGCTGCCTGTAGACGAGTCCTCAGTAGAACTGTCAAGCTCTGGGCAAGATTTAGCCTTCTTTGCCTTTTTCTTGCCCTTTCCGAAGCTTTGTTTCTTACTTCGCTTTTTACCTTTTCTGTCTTCTTCGCTCGAATCAGAAGAGCTAGAAAAACTGTCAGAAGAAGAAGAAGAAGAATTGGGTACTCCTTAAAATCGAACACGCTTCTTCTGTTTCTTTGCCTTATCAAAAGTCGACTCACGACCCAAATATCCCACGAAGTCACTGCTTTTCTTTTGCTTTTTGGCTTTCTTTTGTGCGTCAAAAAGTTGAGCAATTTGTGCATCAACCACCTCTTGTAATTCCTTCTC
Organism: Adiantum capillus-veneris; assembly: GCF_014529385.1. NCBI lineage: Eukaryota > Viridiplantae > Streptophyta > Polypodiopsida > Polypodiales > Pteridaceae > Adiantum > Adiantum capillus-veneris. The sequence goes on along the minus strand of NC_140946.1, from coordinate 84,190,292 downwards.
TGAATACTGTTTGTGATCAGATGGTTTCTTGAGAGTGGGTTTCAATGGTGGTGTAGTGGTTTTCTGCCACTGTGCATGCACTTCCTGAAAAGAAGTCTCGCTCATATATTTTGCCAATTTCAGATCATTCGCAAAACTGAGCATCATCTTTGTTGCATCGCCGATCAATTGACGACGCTTCATCTCTCTTTACTCCGCCTGAGTAGGCCGAGGCAGGCCATACTCTCAATCTGAATCTTCGTTGTGATCCCTGCCCGCATCTCCAGATGCAGAGGGAGTCGACTCATCCTTGAGTGAAGCCATAGAGGTGCCGCGGAAAAAAAAATTGGGGATCGGATTTCCCGTAGAAGAGAAATCGGCCGTGCTCTGATACCACTATAACAGACTTTAACACTCCAAGTCAAGAATCAATCGCGACAGCACCAAATAACCACTTCAAACAATTCACAAATCACAATAGATTTGCACTGGCCCGACGGAGTTCCGTGCCTAGAGATATTGGCCCCAAAGACTGGCGCCCCTTTCGGTATTTCTTTTTGTATTAATCAGTTCAAAGTACAAGAGAGTGGGTCGGGATTCACTCTCAGACTCTGCATCCAGATGCTCTGAGAAGTGAATGCCCAAACCACTTATTTAAAGTTACAAGGGATGCCCCAAAAGCAGAGCCCCAAAAGCTTCTAAATCAAAAGCTAAAAGCTTCTCTCTCTCAAACCCTCTGTGGGCTTTTTTTTTAAATAAAGCAATTGGACTCTCTCTCTCTCTTTCTCTGCCCAATTACGTAACCCAAAAAGCAACTTTTGCAGCGCAAAATCCGCCGTGGCAGATTTTTAGGGTTTCAGCCAATTAGGGTTTCCAAAAATTAGGGTTTCTGTAAAATTAGGGTTTTTGGTCGAAATTAGGGTTTTGCCGAATTTTTTGGGTTTCTGGCAAAAATTAGGGTTTTCGTTGTCAATAACCACGTCATCACTTTGTGACAAACAGACTCACAAAGGTGCCGGATCACTTCCTATTCTAGACTGACTTGACTGAACTGAACCCTGATCATGCTGTAGCTTGTCCACGGACACATAGGGTTGGATGTGTCACGTGACAAAAACCTTCAAGTTGTTTCATGTATATGTCCTCTTCAATGTCACCATGCAAAAAAATTGTCTTTACATCCATTTGATTCAATTCCAAATCAAGCACCACAACAAGAGCAAAAAGGACACGTAAAGTCGTAAGCTTTACAACAGGGGAAAATATTTCTTGAGAATCAATTCCTTCTTTCTGTTCATATCCTTTTGCAACCAATCTTGTCTTGTACTTGGGTTTTCCATCCACAATCTTAATCTTGTACACCCATTCGTTAGGAAGAGCCTTTCTCCCTTTAGGCAATGGCACAAGATCCCAAGTATCATTTGCATACAAGGATTTCATTTCCTCTTGCATTGCATGTAAGGTGCAGCGGAAGTGAATGTTGAACTTTGCTCAAGATGAGTGCTCCAACCTGTGCTCAAGGGTTCCTTTTACTTCCGGAAGGGAGAGCCTTCCGTTCCTTTAGTGAGAGAGTGCAATGGACACAAACAAAGTGGTGAACAATGTGAATGAAGGTGCATGAGACTGAGAGATAGAGAGAGAAGAATACAACACCAGAATGCTGTCAAAACCCTCCTCCGGAGGCCCCACTCTCTATGGCGAGAGTCACTCATGTCTCTTTGAGTTTCAAGGATACTGTGGGCTGACAGTATTCTGCTGTATGACTTTATGAAATAGAATTCTCGATAATATGATACTAACTTGTTCTTGACTTGTTAAACTACAAGAATTGATAGACGAAATGACTGCAGCATTTCGGTTTGAAAGATCTCGATAGACATGATTGCAATAAGGATTAGCTAATCTGGCATCTATTAAGTCCCGAGTGGATCTAGATGCAATTGCTAAATACGATGCCGACATGGTCTGAGGTCCGAATGAATTTTGAATGTGATTTGTCATGTAATGTCCTGTGATGTCAAGTGATGTCCTGTGATGTCGTGTCACAAGACGAGCACCACGTGCCAATAGAAAAGAACAGACTGAACAGACTTTTAGCACTTCAATAACAACTAAACTGAAAGAGAGAGACGACACGCGACACGGAGTGGCGAAATTCCACCCCAGAGAGTATTGGCCCCAAACCTTGGCGCCCATTTCGGTATTTCTTTATATTGCATCATCAAAGTACAAGCCGGTACCCAGACTCTGCACCTTCTCCAGGAAGCATGCCAGAGAATGAGCCCTAGCCTCATATTTAAAGGCCCTTGGCCTGAAAAGCAGTTACAGTAAAAAGCTTTTAAAACTCAAAAGCTTCTAATCCAAAAAGCAATGCCAAAAGCTGTCAGCGTCATTTACGGAAATCCGTACAACCTGCCACGTCATCAGCCAACGCAAAACGCGGAAATCCGTACAGCTTGCAACGTCATCATGTCAGTGCAATTTTCGGAAATCTGCCACGTCATCAGTTTTTACGTGTGTACAGGTCCTGCTTTATTTTAATCTTTGTCACTTGGGGCCCCATCGGACGGGGTCCCCATAAGTAGGTAGGACTTCTTCTGATACTTGTTCTTCTTAGGGTTTAGGCCTCTCGGCCACATCTGTAAGTTGGCTCCATTCTTTAGGCTTTGACACGTCAGCAGTTTGTGACATCTCCCCTTCTTAAAAGAGAGTAATCGTCCGCGATTACAGCATATCTGCAAAACAACTCAAGTTAGCTCAAAAATTTCCAAGGGTCATTCCGAGGGACAATCAGTTTGCTCTTTTTATTAAGGAGTTAGCTTCTCCTTTCTGCTCTTTTGATCAAGGAGTTAGCTTCTCCTTTCGGCTATTTTGATCAAAGAGTTACCTTCTCCTTTCTGCTCTTTTGATCAAGGAGTTAGCTTCTCCTTTCGTCCATATCGGAACTCTTGATTTTCCGGCGTAGTAAAATTAGCCATCACACCCATACCGTACTGATCTTCCTCAGGTGTCTTGATGCACTAAAAAAATTACATACCCAGGCAATCTCATCCAATTAGGAATACTGTAATTGGCACATCACAATGCAACACAAATGCTTACATGTGCATGTTACAAGACATAGAAACATAAAGCCGCCGATGAACACTCCCCCCGCAAATAACCATCCAGGTCCGGGCAATGACCTGTTCAACGACTCCCTCATCACTCCTCCCGCAAATAACCTAAAAAGGTCCGGGCCATGAGATATAGAGGCCTTTTACAACCAAACGCCCCCCAGACCGCAGCCTGGGTAATACTCCCCCCATAAATAACCACACAAGTCCGGGCCATGAGTAACAACAACAATACTCCCCCCATAAATAACCACACAGGTCCGGGCCATGAGTAACAACAACAATACTCCCCCCGTAAATAACCACAAGGATCCGGGCCATGAGTAAAAACAACACTTTTCAATCATTCAATACTCCCCCCGCAAATAACCACAAGGGTCCGAGCCAGGAGTACGAACAAGCATTCTCAAACATAATTTCTCACTACTCCACTCGGAAGTAAAATCACCAATCATTGAAACCAGTATTAAAACCAGAGTCAAACAATTCAAATCGGCACCAAGACAGGTTCAAAACACATACCTTCCATTTCAAACAAATTCCAAACAGGATCACCAAACAAGTTCTCAAACAGATTTCAAACTTTAAAAAGCAATCTCGACATCAGTCGAGCTCGAAAAGTCGACCGACTTTCCATCCTGGAACTGCACCAAAAATTAGGGTTAGGTTCATTCCGTAAGGTCGTAGCCGAGCACAGCATGGTCCATCAGCTCTTGGACAGACAGTGTTTCTTTGGCGGCGATGGTAGTCCCAAGATAGCAATCGCACCAATCTCCAAGGTCATGCTCGTGAAGAGACATCTATTGAGAGATGTCGAGAAATTTCAAGTTATGATCTGCTAGGGTTTCCATGGCAAGCATTTCAGGATACCCCACTCTGCCAGAAGTTGCACTCAGAAGGAAGATGTCAGAAACCATATAACTTTGGGCAAATTTTTTCTTGAAAGCTTGCCAAGTCCTTGGAAGTGTGCGGCTTGGTAGCTATAGACATCTGCATGGTACTGTCTCTGAGAAAAACAACAGCTTGAAAAAAATCTTGGATCCTTCTCTTGCAAGTGATCTTAATGGCTTATGCCCTGTAAGACATGAGCGATGAAGACGGGAGCGCGTTCGATGCGCGATGAAGTAAGGGTGGGAGTGGCTAATAAGTCCGGGTTGGAGGGCGAAGATACCTCAAATAAAAATTCCAATAGCTCTGTCTGCTCTTTTGTAGGACTGGTATGCTTTCAGAAAAGCACACGCCTAATGCTCTAATACCACTGTCACAAGACGGGCACCACGTGCCAATAGAAAAGAACAGACTGAACAGACTTTTAGCACTTCAATAACAACTAAACTGAAAGAGAGAGACGACACACGACACGGAGTGGCGAAATTCCACCCCAAAAAGTATTGGCCTCAAACCTTGGCGCCCCTTTCGGTATTTCTTTATATTGCATCATCAAAGTACAAGCCGGTACCCAGACTCTGCACCTTCTCCAGGAAGCATGCCAGAGAATGAGCCCTAGCCTCATATTTAAAGGCCCTTGGCGTGAAAAGCAGTTACAGTAAAAAGCTTTTAAAACTCAAAAGCTTTTGGTCCCAAAAGCAATGCCAAAAGCAATTTATGGAAATCCGTACAGCCTGCCACGTCATCAGTCAGCGCCAAACGCGGAAATCCGTAGAGCTTGCAACATCATCATGTCAGTGCAATTTTCGAAAATCTGCCACATCATCATTTTTTGCGTGTGCGTATACAGGTCCTGCTTTATTTTAATCTTTGTCCTTTGGGGCCCCATTGGACGGGGTCCCCATAAGTTGGTAGGACTTTTTCTGTTACTTGTTCTTCTTAGGGTTTAGGCCCCTCGACCACATATGTAAGTTGGCTCCATTCTTTAGGCTTTGACTCGTCAGCAGTTTGTGACATGTCGTGTTTTGTGACTGTTGATTGGTACATGTGCTAAATGTGTTCCTAGTGCGTCGGTACTAACAATCTGTCTGTTAAGACGGTTTATGGCCTCTATCTGTTTTGCAGGCGTAATCGAGGTTGATTACAATGCTTTCAAGAGGGGGGTATGTCACAAACTGGTGGCATGGTTGCCCTGTACATTTGGTGACGTGGCTGCCTTGTACACACACACCCGCCCTGGGAAAGCTAGCCGAAATGGTGATGTGGCAGATTTCACGCTGCAAGTTGACGTGCCACTGCCATACGGACCCCCGTAAATCACGCCGCAAAAAGCGTTGGCAGGCAGTACGAAAATTCCAGCTTTTTGCGATGAGAAAAAGCAAGGAAATTTCTTTGCAAAGCTTGATGGGAAAAATTCTATGCAAGTTGCTTTATTTTGCAAAGCTTGTGGGATAAAATTGCTTTATTTTAGGCTTTTGATTTTGCAGCTTTTGGGACTCTGCTTTTAGCATCCCTTGTAACCTTTATAATGAACCCAAGGGAGCTAGCTCCCTCTGCAGAGCATCTGAACGCAAAGTCTGAGAGTGAGCACCCGTGGGAGTTGTACTTTGCTCGAAGATTAATATAAAAAGAAATACCGAAAGGGGCGCCAGTCTTTGGGGCCAATACCTCTTGGCACGGAACTCCGTCGGGTCGTGTCGAATCAATTGTGAACTGTTTTGAAGTGAATTTGTGATGTGTCGCGGTAATATCTTGACTTGGAGTGTCCAAGTCTGTTACACCTGACCTGAGAGGAGAAGCAATGGCTACATGCCATCTAGAGTAAATCTTATCGATCGGGTAATTCTTCAGGTGTCTCGCCAATCTCATGTCCTTGGAGTACTTAATCAATCTGTTCACTCATATGTCAATCTATAGTTGACGTTTGTACTCCATTCTAGCAAACTTGTCTAACAAAAAATTTGCCCAAATCTTCATTCTTTTCTTCAATTCCCATGCCGGATTTTCAACTTTTCTTTGCCTTCCCACTGAGAGGTGTCATCTCTGTCAGATTCTTCACGAGAACCCATGTGTTATCTGGGATTCTTTATGGCTTTATGCCCTGTAAGACAGGGCGATGAAGACGGGAGCACACCCAATGCGCGATGTATGAAGGGTGGAGGCTAATAAGTCCGAGGTCGGGACACGAAGATTCTTTTCCAAAAGCTGTGTGCGCTGCAAAAAGGATCGGATCCTCTGTAGAAGAAGAATCTTTTTGTGCTCTGATACCACTGTAACAAACTTGGACACCCCAAGTCAAGATTCTACCGCGACACAGCAAAGATTCACTTCAAAACGGTTCACACTTCACAATTAAGTCGACACGGCCCGGCGTGGTTCCGTGCCTAGAGATATTGGCCCCAAAGACTGGCGTCCCTTTCGGTATTTCTTTTCGTATTAACCTGTGTTCAAAGTACAAGAGAGTAGGTAGGTGCTCACTCTCAGACTCTGCGTTCAGATGCTCTGAGAAGTGAGGTCCTGCCCACTATTATATAGATACAAGGGATGCCCAAAAGCAGAGCCCCAAAAGCAGTAAGTGAAAAGCTTTTAATATTCAAAAGAAAATGTCTCAAAAGCTTCCAAAAATCAGCCAGCGAATTCAGCCATCGTAAAAGCAAGGAATTCCATACGCAAATGCCACATCAACAGCTTCCTTGTCAACAGTTTGTGACACTCAGGCCACACAATATGTAAGACATGTATCTCCCAGATAAAGAACTACTTTTCTTTCCATTCATAACAAGCTTGTCTTCTACAATGCACTATACATTCGTACTAGATGCTCTCAATGCTCTGCTTTGGACTTAAGACTCGGAAAACAATGATATCATCAGAGAATGTACCCACATACTACCTGTGCTCTCTAACAATCCGACCCATCATCCTATTGAACGTTGAAGATACACTAGTAAGCCCAAACGGTATCACCAAGAACTCATTCGATCATACTAAAGCGATAGGACCCTATAATATGTATTGTATATCATCACTCCTAGGTATTGGAAACGTATTATTGATGGTGATCTTATTGAGAGCCCTGTAATCTATGCACATGCTCTAAGATCCATCTTTCTTCTACACAAGAAGCATTGGTGAACGAAAGCATTGTGAACTCAATAGAATCAAACCCTTGGCCACAAACTCATACACTTGGCTCATTATCTCTTCCTCTTGTGTTGGGCTCCTGGTGGTCTTCCGGTGTCTTACGAGGAAGCTCATCGAGAGGCTTGAAAAATTCATGCATTCCGACTCTAACTCCAGACAAATAAGCATGAAATCTGACTCTAACTAAGACAAATAAGCATAAAATCTCAAGCTTCGGCTCCTCGATTTGTACAGTTTACCTTATCTCCATCCGGTAAACTCTGCAAATTCTCTTACAACCAGTCTTTGAAGCTGCATTAATCGTCTTTTCCAAGAGGACCAACATCTCTCTCTCTCTCTCTCTCTCTCTCTCTCTCTCTCTCTCTCATATACAAACCCCTCACCACGGAGATGGTGCTCAAGGGACCCAGCTTCCGAGAGACAGAAAAGGCTCGTTCGACCAGTTTGCCGACTGGTCCCACGGCCACCTTCACCTGAGCGCTGGAGGAGGTGTTGGCGGAGCACCGCAGACGACAGGGCATCGCAGGCTGAGGCAGCACGTCCAAAATGCTACCCACTTTACTCGCACCCATTAAGGTTACAGATTACAGGTTGTGTATTGGTCTTGCAAGGTCCCATTGGTCACGCGATGCATAGGTACTTTTTAAAATAATTGCATGATGATCGCACGTGCACAGAAGAAGGCGGTGATTATCTACTAACATAATATGGTGGAAGGGAGAGCTTTTTACACGTGTCGCAATGTGCAACTTGAAAGCTAAAGTCCAAAACTAAAAAAAGCTCATTCGCACGCGATAAAGAGGGAGAGAGGGGGAGAGAGAGAGGTCGCCGAAGGCAACCGACTGTACTAGTATTTAAAAAAGGACACACTTTACATCCAAATGTTCAAGGAAGGAGCATGAGGATTACTTAGTCAGTAATTACAAGGGGAGATTCAATTTTTACGAGCATCAAGCTCAGCTCTGATCGTAACAAGAAGGGCTCTAGCTTCATTCCAGTTATTAGTGAGCAGATCCAGGTCCTCCTGGATGTATTCCTCCATCTCATCCCTAGTGTAGCAAGTAATTGGGTCCACTCCAGTGAGTTGAAACAGGTTTCCAGCAATGCATAGCATCTTCTTCTTCTTTCTATATATGCGGCATCCTTCAAGGGCTAGCTTTTTTTTCTGCAAAAAAATTTAATCAAAGAATATTCTCAGGTTTGAGACTCGGTAAGCCTCCTCATACATCACACAATTCCTCTGTCTCCAAATAGCCCGCCAAGACAGAGCAGGACTGGTTTCCAGAAAGGGACATTAAGCGGACAGTTCATGAATAGATGAGGAAGGTCCTCAATAGTGTTATTGCATCTTGGGCACAATCTGAAGTGCGCGAGCGAGAGCGTGTGTGAGTGTGTGTACAGCGATGGCGAAGAGAGGAGAGAAGGAGACCTTGTGTTTGCAGGGGCTAAAACTCACTCTCTACATGTGAGCCCCCTTATTCTATTATGTACATAATGAATAAGTATAGTGGGCGGGCACCTGGCCTGACCGGCCACATGGGGCTTTTCCCCAACAACCTCACACGTAAAGGCCAATGTGGCCGTACAAAACCTGTACAAGGCCATCACAAGTATGACCTCAACCAACGTCCACTAGCTCATTGAATCTGTGTGCATCCAGCTCTAATTGTAGAGGAAGTATAGAGCGATCGACACCATACTCCTCACCAAAGCCGCACACATCCTACAGGTATCTCACCATACGCTGCAAAGTACCCCTATGCTCAAGGCCAACGTCAGTCACTACACGACTAACTGCTCCCACTACAAATGCACCTACTGCAAATGCAATCTCGGGTCTCGAGATGAGTACCTCGTACATGAGACTCCCGAATGCTGATGCAATCCTAGCAATATCTGCCAATTTGACCATCTCAGTCAAACCTGGCTCAGAACTCTACTCATGGAAATCACCCTGACACCCGAACTCCGATCCCTGGAATCCATCCTCGTGTCCATTGCATGTCACATGCGCACCAAGAGCATATGTCTGTCCTGAACCCTGTGTGGTAAGAGCAACGCCTTACATCAGCCTCTGGCCTAAGCATATCCATGAATGACTGAATCACGGCTGAATCCTCAGCACTCAAGACATCCATATCCGTCATCGTATCCACAAATGACATGCCCTACTGCACAACTGTCTGCACAACTGGCTCAACATGCTCACAAACTGGAGCATCATGCAACCTATCCACAAAGGAGACATGCTTCATCTCTCTGCATGGCTACGTATTCACGAAAACTGTGCCGTCTTGCACATGACGTACTCGCATCGCATGAATTGTGCCAACACTAGCACCTCTAGATATGACTAGCTGTCCACGATGCAATCGAAAACTGTGCTCATACAGCACTACCTGGCATCCACTGTCTCGTAAGTGACTCATAGAGATCAAGCTTTGTGTCAAACCTGGCACATGGCGTACATCTCGCAACACATATGATGCACCACTCGGCAATGATAGTCTGACATCTCCTGCATCAACTATGTCATGCACTGAACCATCAGCTAGACACACGTGTCCAAGCATACCACTAGCATATGTGCTAAACCACTCACGACTCGGCGTGATGTGAAACCTAGCACTCCCATCTAGTATCCAATGCGAAGGTAATGTGTCGTCAAAAACCGACATAAGAAAGTCAAGAGTAAACATAGAAGCAAAGTCGACATCTCCGTCATGCATAGCCACATACGCTACATCTACTCCCACATCATCCAAAGTGGTAGCATCCCTCCTGTGATGTCTCCTACATTGTCTCATCCGCCGAAAACAACGCCTACGTACATGCCCTGTATGACCACAATGCCAACACACAACATCTCTATGTCTACAAGATCGTCCTTTGACTGTAGACATCTCTCTAGACTCGTTTGTGCCAAAAGCATTGCACAATCTTTGCCATAACTCTCTAGTTGTACATGCATCCAACCCAATGCGATAGACAGACTTACCAAGGTGTAACATGATCGTCGAACGTGCAAGCTCATCCAAGTCCTCCCACTCATTGTTAGTCATAGACTCTGGCCTAGCATCCATGCCCTATAGTGGCAACACTTGGCCCAACTGAGTCAATGCATCATGCATACCTGCTTTCCAATGCTCAAAGTTTGAACCATCAAACTTTGTATGGAAAAGCACAAACCCTGACAATGATGTACATGCCAAATCCATGTCGATAACCTGTGACAAGACCAAGCTCAAATCGGTCAACTGACAATAGCCAAAGCCTGGCTAACTCATACACCAAGTACTGTCAAAATACAACATAAGCTGGCATAAGTTGTCTAAGAGAAGTACAATCAGCAAATATGGCGATCAATGTAGCGCAACAAAGTGAGCAAAACTGCTCAAATGATGTCAAAACATCCACTCTAATCCAAGAGCACTATGTGGTAATCGATGAAACTATCATCAACAATCTCCCTCTTGAAGAGATTACCACATGTATGTCAAATGACATAATCCGGTGAGCAAACACTCTCACAATGTGATGCCAAAACACTATGGCAAAGCAACCACTGAGTGTCAAATGCAATCAAAACACGATTGCAAACCATGCGCATAAACAAATAAACTCGCAAGAAAAATCCGGCAGAGTTTCGACAGTATTTGGCTATCTAACTATAATAACCATACATGCCATAGACATGCTCAAAACCACGAGCAAATCATACGCAAAATCCGCACTCAAGTATACATGAGCTACCCAAAAGTCTCAACTCCTTAAACTTGAAAAACAATCCTGTAATCCGAAACACAAAGTGCATCAACAGCACGCTACAAGCGAAGCACAACTAGCATAAACTTGGATGCAAGCCAACCAAAATGTGACACAAATTGATGCTCAAAATAGCTGAAAATCAGCCCACATATACCATTGCAAGGCGAAGAATACCATCCGCCGAAAAACGCACATCATGTGCATCCACATGGCAATAGAAACGAGCATCAAGCATGTACCAAATGTGTATCAAACAGCATCCAAATTAGCTGAAAATTCAGCTCACAATCATGCTATAAATGCTTGCAAAACTCTCTCCAAATCTATGCACCACACTTTTCGAAATATGCTCAATCGCATAAGTCAATGCACATAACCTGTGATGAAACCACTCTCGAACCTGAGAGTCCACAAGAATGCATACATCCACGAACTGTTCTCAATATGTGCGCATAAATGTGTTGAAAATATCAACCCACACTCTCTTCACTGAGAGCAAAACATCAATGTGCAAAACAAGAGAATGTCAAAAGCTCAATCCGAGCTCTCTGAATGTAGCAAATCACCACAATATGCATACATAATCTTCAACCTTTCGAATACCCTGCAGCCTGTCAGCCCATATCTTCCAAACCGCTCAGAATTTGTAGAAACTTTCTTCTGCAAAGTTGTAGACCACGCGAAAACGGTTGGGAGTAGAGGGAATGGATCAGAAATGTGCCGTTTATATAGGTCAAAACAGATCTGTAAAAATCTGTACCTGTGTACCCTAGACGTGCAGGCAGTCTGAGTGACGGTATCTCAAAATTGGTAAAAGATTTTGAGAAAACTTTCTTCTGCAAAGTTAAAGAGGATAAAAAACCGGTTAGAAATCGCGGGAATTGGCTTGAATGAAGACGTTTTGGTAGGCCAAAACAGATCTGCAAAAACGTGTTGTAGTTTTTGCTACTTCTCTACATGCTTCCCTGCTGAGCTCCAATGGTGTTCCCAATCCCTGTGCTCTGATACCAGTTGAAGTGCGCGAGCGGGAGCGTGTGTGAGTGTGTGTGCAGTGATGGAGAAGAGAGGAGAGGAGGAGACCTTGTGTTTGCAGGGGTTAAAACTCACTCTTTACATGTGAGCCCCCTTACTCTATTATGTACATAATGAATAAGTATAGTGGGCGGGCACCTGGCCTGACCGGCCACATGGGGCTTTACCCCAACACAATCCTAATGAGAGCTCGACCCGCGCCAGCCTTTGACCTGACTATATAGCTTTGTAGAGAAGGAGCCAAAGAAGAGCAGCTCTCTTGGGAGAGCATGTCTGGTCCGAGAGAGTTTTGAATTTGAACATCCATTGTTTCCTATCCAAAGAAAGCCCCCATCTCTTATTGAGAATGACGTGAATGGGTGGGGAGATGGGTTTGGGGTAGACTTAAGGGTGAAGGAGAGAGAAACCTCCTGGCCACAATATCCCTTTGAGAGAGAGAGAGGGAGGGGGAGCAGTTCAAGAGCCATCTGAGAGAGTCAGGGAGGAGGGCCAGTCTACGCCTGAGATAGGACAGCTCCCAAGGTCGTAGCTGAAACTTTAGCTCCATATCTCTGATGTGCACCATTATTACTTGGTGAGCCTAAGACGCTCAGTTAAGCCGCTTGGCAACATCTAGGCCATTGCCTTTTACTCGAATCAGAAGGCAAGCACCAAAACAATAGTGATGCTGCATCGACGAAAAAGCTATAATAGTGTTGAAAGACCATGTGGAGCTACCATTATCATCACATTCACTAGTTGTCTTTGCTTAAGCCTTGGTATTGGTGGTCATGGTCGGTGCTTCAATTATGATCAGAGAAAAGCGACAATTGGATGCGTGTGTCCTCTTGGTCGTGTGATGTCAACAACAGTATATTGTCATCAACATCACCTTGCAGGTGCGCCAACATTAGCATGGATTCTTTAACCGATGTCAACTACTAAGAGTAGCCTTAAACATATGTCAATTGCCTAGAACATCAATGATTCTACAAAGGGTTGTAATGTCAGATGGTCTTTTGCGACTTCTCCTAAGCAATCCAATAAGCCCTATTGATTTATCGAAATTTGTGGATGTTGCTGAAATCTCTTCCCCATCAAAACATCTACCTGGACAACAAGAAATTACCCATCAAACACCATTTCGCTAGAGGCAAACAGCATCATCAAAAAACCAAAAACAGCACTGAAAGAGTCGTGGTCGACAAATGTGGCAAGCCATGAAGCCTTGGACTATTCTCAATAGATGCAAAGCAAGGATATCGGTCACCTATCTTTGCTTACGAGCATAGGTATGGCCTCGTACAGAGCCTGCTTTTTTCACTCGCGCTGCAGCGATGAAAAACTTCCTGAGGATTTTATCTCAGGCAGATCTAGAGGTCCAAACCCAAGTTGATAGCCGCATACAAAGACTACGAACCAGAAGCAGCCATCACCACAGGGAGTTCCGAGCAGCCACTAGTCCAGAAAAGCCACCCCAAGCAACACGGTCCACGATCACCTAGTCAGGAGGAGCACCCAAAAAGGGATGCCTCTGCCTTCTTTGCTTGCAAGCTCTCCGGTCCGTGGGCGCTTCATGAGGTCGGGTCATGTCAACAGCCAACCGTTGATTCACGAGGAAACAGGTAGCCATAGCATTTGCATCTCGATGCCGCTCACGGACCCCGATGCAGGGCAGCTCTACGTCCACTGCATCAGCGCCATGACCACGTCCTTCTTCAGAGCAAGAGCTGCAAACAACGTCAATGCACCTGATCCTAATCAGATCAGTCCCACTATTATTCCAACTAGTGTAGCCGGCGGCGAAGCCGCCTCTCTCTCTCTCTCTCTCTCTCTCTCTCTCTCTCTCTCTCTCTGTGTGTCACTGTGTTGCCAGGGCCTGCAGGCGACACTAGTGGATGGATCTCCATTTGACGTGTGTCAGGGGGGGGGGAGCCGGAATCTCCTCCCCCTTTATCTATTAGTATAGATAGAGAAGCACTATTGTGCCTTCCTTGAAGAGGTCGAATTGCAAAGCACCCGTGTGAGGCCCTTGCACTCCTACATACTACTTCCAATTGGCGTCTGCGTGCTCTTCTTGTCCTGCTTGCCCTCTGATGAGATGGTCATGCAATCGATTCAAACTCTGTTGTTTCCCTCCAACATCATACCATACGTCCCTACCCTCCAGCTCATCTCCGCCCGTCTGCACTATCGCGAAGACATTGAACATGCCAACATCATCAACATCTTCATCTCCGTCTACAAATAGTCTTTGGCGAAGCCCTAAATCTCGCAGTCGTTGGCATTAGGCCCGCCAAGGGCACTTATAAAGCTCGCGTTAAACATGACCTCACCATAGCTTCTTACTACGGATCAGATAAAGAGCTAAAAGCACGACTCCAACTCGACAACATTGCAAGGTCCGTTATCTGTATCCAATTTCCTATGCCTATACGTTTGCTTGGCGCAACACATAACCATGTGTGTGCCCTCTCCATGCTGCCTCTACCTCTACATTTTGTGAAAAGATCTTGTTGGCGACAGTGAATAACCATTTTTCTTTTGTCGGTCGTTTGAACCGGGCCTAAGGGTCATTGCAAAAACATTTGTGGACATTTGTGATCCCCAAACCCAACATTCGTCTTTAAACCAAACTCGGGCTCAGATATAGATACCAAGGGCAAGATGGCTATCACAAAATAGGTAGACCTCAAAGGAGCCCAAAACTATGGGGTTTTTTTTGCTCCACTAATTGATAGTTATGAAGGGTACTAGCGGCTTACTTATGCTCTAACTAGTTCTATGGGTGGGTTAGATTGAATCAAGAGAAAACTCTCAAGTTTTCTAATACAATTGAAAATAGATATGCAAAAGATTCAATATACCCTAATTGGCTTAAGACCCTCAAAGTGAAGCTTAGATGGAGAATTACCCACCTAGGAATGTCATGTTAAAGTATAGAAGTGTGTGAAAGTTCAAGAATCATGATGCTAGGGGCTCCACATTGTGGTACTTTAAGTTGGCACCTCAATCTAACCTAAGGAAATATCAGGCGCTTGGGATAGATTAGAGTCAATTTGTTCTTTAAATGAACAAGATACACAAATTAGTGCTATGGTATCTACCCAAAAAGTTGCCATAGAATTTGGGTTTGTAGTCCTTTGGAGAAACACATAATGGGATATATGATGCAAACATCAATTTAATGGGAAGCTACACTTGTCTACCACATGCAAGTCTAGTGGCATGAGTGATCATAGGTTCAAAGAGGAGCCACCGCAAATCAAAAGGCAAAGTTGTATAGGAGGAAAGGTTTGTGATCAAAGGTGTCAAGGTGGCTGACAAAACCTGTCATGGACACAGTTACATTGAAGGCCTATGAAACTATATTTCTCAATGGCACCATTGTCAATAATGAAGGACAAAGATGAGTAATATTATACTCTTGGTTGGCTTTTATCATATCCAACGGCATGGAGATGTCAAAAGGTCACCACCAAGGTTTTGGATTCATAGATTTCTATACTTGTTGCCCAATGAGATTGAATACAAAAGAAGCTATCTATTAATGATTTCAAAGAGAATTTCCATGCAAAGCTAGCATAGAAGTCTAGAGATGTATTTGGAGTTCAGATTAGTAGAGACATCAATATATCCACAACTGCTAATAAGAAACTTCAGGGTATGGTTTGGTCACCAAGCTTAATGAAGTTGAAAAGTGGGCAACCTTACTCCTATAGAAGGGACAAGAATGTACCTTTTGAGACCTACTAAGGAAAAAGGTAGAGATTCTAGTAAGAGTCTATTCTCAACACCTTGCCTTTGGGAAGACTGATAGATATACATTGCCACATAGTAGAGTGGTTGATGCCATGACCAATGTAGTGGAAAGAAATGAGCCATATCCTTGTAATTTTCTAGATTTGATCCTTCAAGATCTCATATCTTATGCAAGCTCTAAGAAGGAATAACAAATTTATGCATGAATGGTGGGGTAGGTCTTGCCCCGATTTCTTGCTTACTATGCCTTCGGAAGGAGGGAGGATTCACCAAAGGCCCTAATCCCACAAGATTGCATGAAGTTCTACCAAACAAGTGAAAGAGGCGTCTAGGCTCGAGAGTCCTTAAAAGCTAGTTTTAGTACAAAGAGGTTAGCAAAGAAATAGAAGGCCATACCAAAAGCTACTAGTGGTAGTAACGGTGATTAAATAGAAATTGATAATTCCTCCTCACTCAATGAGAAAGAATGAGAAAAAAGATCCTTATCCTAAAGAAGGTTTCAACTCTAATGGATTCAAGAAAGAAATAGAAAAATCTAAGCAAGAGATGGCGAGAGGGAGAATAGAATGAGCCACAGGGCACCAAGGGTGAACCTACCACACCCCAAGGAACATGATGATCCCAAAATCGTGAGAGCTCAACAAGCCCAATTGACTAAGAGATAGCAGGTCTTTAGAAATTGAAAAAGAATGGAGAAAGTTAGCTCAAAAAGAGGTGTGATAGAAGCAAGAAAGGTTGCAACATGCTTAGTAAGAGAAAAGTAGTAGGAAGAAGCCCGAAGGCAAGACTAAGAAGCAGCCAACTCTAACGATAATATGCACACCAACATGATAAATTTTTAAAGCGGCATGAAGAAGGAGCAAGGTTACAAAGAGACAAGGAAGAGACGAAGAGTAAGAACATTTGTAGTGGGAGAGGGTAGAGTGGGGCTTGAAAGACAAAGGGAAGAAGAGGATAACACAATACCAAATCCCCCCTATCAACCTCATTGAGAAAGAAAGCTTGAGACAACTATAGGAGTTGCAAGTAGCCCACCAAGCCAGCATAGGAACATTGAAAAGATCCATGATGGCAAGCAAGGAGCATCTAGCAAATGAGAGATTGAACTGAAAAGCATAATACACAGTGAGCATATACAAAGAAAGTATTTTTCCTCTAAAGTAGCTCTCAAGAAACTCATAAATTTTCTTGTGGTGAATACCGATAGGGTTAAATAAGATACAGGCTTCTGTGAAAGCTTCATTCATAACCAACAAGTTAAACCTCTCTAATAAAAAGTGGACATGTTAGAGTGAACTAGATGTCTTTGTTAGGATCATCATGAATATGTGCTTGTAAGATGGAATCTTACAAGGTCTTAGGATCTTGTGTCTTGACCAAAGGAAGGAAAGGCTAGCTTAGGAAAGAGAACAAGCATTACAGGATGAATTACTTATACTATAATAAGAGTTGGTGACCAAAGAGGCATGGGTATTGTCGAAGCCAAGTACAACCATGAAAACACTTTTAGGAGCTCTAATTAACATAACTATTCCACCTATGTAGCTTGACTTTGATGATACCTCCGCTATACAAGAATACCTCATCTGATGAGCTTTCTATTGAACAAAGATTGTTTAGATAAAGAATAGAAGCTCAAAAAGAAGCTACAAGTAGAGACTGATGCAAATGAAGTTGATTGAGCAAAGTACCTCAATGCCCTACCAATGCATTAGGAAAATATATGAAGTTTCTTTATAAGATTGAGACACAAACTCAAATATGGGCAACTAGCCAACATGGAGCAAGAATTGGCAAGAGAGGCGGCCCAAAAATCAAAAACTTTTATTGATACCCCCCATGGAGATTAAAGTATATACCAACTTTTTGTGTGCTGCATAGAAGGCAAGCATGGCATACATTTATGGAGCATGCAAAGAGTCATTGTCCATGGCTCAATTACCTGTCCCTACCTACCCCAACTATAAGTCTCACTAAAAGATGTATCAAGAAACAATACGGGTAGCCATCATGACTTTCAAGGGCCTGTTGGACTTAGCTTGCATTATGCTAACACATATTTCTCATTGCTTGCATTGACACATTCAATGATGCTCATCAAATTGGTTATCCACTTACATCAGTCTTGGAGGGGGAGTTAGGTCTTTATGAGACCTTCAAATTACACCCTCCAAGAATATCATGATTGGCTTTACTCCACAGTCTAGTTACTACCATCTCATTTCATGGTCGTCACATTTGAGGAGGCATTTTACATAGGATCCTTTGAACATATCAAAGCCACTATTCTCTATGCTACATGAAGAACTATAAGCGAGTTATTGGCATACCACGTTTAAGACTACAAGATGTCATGCACGATATAGAATCATGGTAACACATCAAAAGATAAACATCTACCATTGTTCAAATAATAGACCAAGGCAAGAAGCACCATTGACACAATGTCTACAAATGGCCACCCGATTAGGTGGGAGGGAATGTGAGAAACCCCTAGTGCTCACAATGGCTTTGAGACCAGAAATCTAAATTCTATTCTATCATGAGATTCTAATTGGATGTAAATGTTCATTACCCCAAATTTCTTCTTGTATACATTGATCCATCATTAAGAGTCGGAGCAATTAAGAGCTTCCAAAAGTGATATACAGCTCTAGAATTTTACTTTGTCTCTCTAAAGATTATAGAAGAGAAGTCACTCTCTCTCTCAAGGATTTATGATCTCTTCTTCCAAAGGTAACGCGCATAGATACTATCCCTCTAGAATTTATACTTTCTCTCTCCGTCAACCACACATATATGGAGTCTTATGATGATTGAAAATAACATTAAATAGATACTTTATGCTATGACATATGTTTGGTTAAAAAAACTCTAAAGATTGTTTAAATTGTCAAAAAAACTTGAAATGAAAAACTCTCAAATGTTAAATCCTTGCATTTATCTATAGATTTTGGTACTATTTGATTGTATCCAATATTCATGCCTCTCATGCCAATCAACATGCCTATTACACATAGAGATTTCTTGGATTCATTGAGCAAACGTATGCAGTTGAGGTTTTCCATTTATTGGCTCATTGTCATTTATTTTTACTTTGTAGAAATATTTAGTATATAACCCAAGACCTGTGATGGTGAAATCACTTTTTATAACCTTATCGTTTTGGGAACATCCAATAGTATGTGTCCCAGCTCACTTGCTCTCAGTCTTGTCTACATTGAAAAACAATCCAACCTAGAGCTCTTTCTTTCCAATCTCGATGTGTGGTGTGTTCAAAACATCATTTTCTCTTAAGTAATGCACGCTTAATTGGTTTCTTATCGATTGAAGCAATCAGCTTGTGATTCTTTTGGTGGGAATTAGCATAAGAAATCACTCAAGATTTCATATGAAATTGCTAGAATAGGATGTGCTTGGCTAGCTCTTTGTGTTGGCATTTTTAAATTGCATGTTTGCTCACCTAAGATGATAGATGATTCGGGATGAGACAGAGCACACACACACACACACTCATCACTTTACCCTTTCCACAAAGCAAATAGGATAGATGCCAGGCATGCAGGAAAACCCCCAATTCTTGCCTGAATTCTATTGGATGGACATAGAGGTGGACCAATGAGGATTGAGCTAGTGTAATTTTATAAATGCTTTAAAAAAAACAACCAATAAGTGTTGGGGTATAAAGCCCAATGTGGTCGCCCAGGTAAGTGGGCGGGCCGCCAGGTATGTACACATATTCTTTTGTAAAAACCTAATAAGAACTCACTATGCTCTACACATTACAACAGAGCGAGTTCACCATATCGTCGTGCTCTTCTTCTTTGATTCCCAAATCTGTTACTAGTCGATTAAGCCAAATTGATCTTTGCATGCCTCTAATGCTGCAACATATTCAGCCTCTGTAGTAGACTGAGTAACACAATCTTGCAATCTAGAACGCCATGATACTGCTCCACCAGCCAATGTAAAGACATACCCTGACGTAGACCTTCGGTTGTCTAAGTCACGTGCATAATCTAAGTCTGTAAATCCCTTTACACTTAGCTCCTAACTCCCATAGCATATACACATACTCTTTGTAGCTTTTAGGTATCTCAATATTCCTTTCACTGCCTCCCAATGTTTCTTGCCTGCGTTTGACATGTATCGACTTACTACTCCCACTGCAAATGCAATGTCTGGGCGAGTAGCAATCATTGCATACATTAAACTACCCACTGCAGACGCATATGGAATCTTATCCATTTCAACCTGTTCTTCCTCAGACACAGGACAATCTTGTTTGCTAAGTTTTACATATGGTGGCAATGGAACACTCAATGCCTTTCCCTTCTCCATATTGAAACGTTGCAAAACCTTGTCAATATATTACTCTGTTTGAGATAACCAAATCAGCTTCTTTGATCTGTCTCTCTCAATGCACATACCAAGTATATGACTTGCCTCACGCATGTCTTTCATGTCAAACGATTTTGCCATCTTTGACTTCAAAGCTGAAATTTCTTCCAAGTGCTTGCCAGCAAATCAACATGTCATTCACATACAAAATAAGGATCAACCAACTGCCATCCTTAGCCTTCTTTGTATATAGACAGTGATCGAACTCACTACGTTTGTAGCCTTGAGAAAGCATAAACTTGTGGAACTTATGGTACCATGCCCTCGGTGATTGTTTTAAGCCATAAAGACTCTTTAACAACTGGCATACCAAATCTTCCTTGCCTTTCTCAACAAACCCTTCTGGCTGCTGCATGTAAATTTCCACATCTAAATCACCATGCAAGAACGCTGTCTTGACATCCATTTGGTGCAACACTAAATCTAATATGGCAACCAATGCAAGAAAGCATCTCAATGTAGTCATCTTGACCACCGGAGAGAAGACTTCATCAAAGTCAATGCCTTGTTCTTGCTTAAAGCCCTTGGAAACAAGCCTTGCTTTGTACTTTGGCTGACTATCATGAGCGGTGATCTTATACCTGTAAACCCATTTACAAGGTAGAGCCTTTTTGCCCTGTGGTAATTTAACTAGCTTCCATGTCTGGTTTTTATGCAGAGCTATCATCTCTGACTGCATGGCCAATTGCCAATTCTCGAAGTCCTTCATTTGCACTGCTTCCTTGTAACATGAAGGCTCATTGCAATCAGTCGACATGACATAGTTCATAGATGGAACAAACCGATCAGGAGGTCGCGTGATACGTCCAGATTTACACAAAATAGGTGGCTCAGGCTCAGCCACAACCTGTGGTTCCACTCTATCCTGTCCTTGCTCCTCTTGAGCCTTGACATTTTGTCTTGCACGTGCAGGTCCATCTTCTTGGAAGAAAACTCTTCTAATCTCCTCAACCCTCTCTGGTTTAGAATGAGATTTGGCTTCATTAAAGTGAACATCATTGCTGCGGATAACCTTTCTGGATTTGGGATCCCAAAGTCTGTACTCCATCTCACCAGAATTACCATAGCCTAAACAGATGAACTTTCTACTCTTTGGCTCAAGTTTGTTCCTAAATTCCTTTGGAACGTGAGTATATGCCTCACAGCCAAAGACTCTGAGATGCTTGTATGAGGGCACCTTGCCTGACCATACCATCTCTGCCACTGAATCCTTCTGCAAAACCTTGCTAGGAGATCTATTATAAGATGAACAGCCGTTGATACAGCTTCAGCCCAAAACCCATTTGGCAGCTGTGCATTAGACAACATACTTTTGACCTTCTCTTGTATGGTCCTATTCATCCTCTCAGCAACACCATTTTGAGGAGGATTGTAAGGAGCAGTAAGTTCACGTTTTATACCTTTTGACTCACAAAAGTCCTGAAAGGCCTTTGAAATATACTCTCCACCATTGTGCGTAAGCATTTAATCTTCTTGCCACTTTGATTCTCCACAAGTGTCACAAACGTTTTGAAAACACTAAACGCTTCATCCTTGTGCTTGAGAAAGTAAACCCATACTTTCCTCGAGTAATCATCTATAAATGTCATAAAGTAAGAAGCTCCCCCTAGAGATAGATTAGGCATAGGTCCACACAAATCACTATGAACAAGTGCCAACTGTGTATCTCTTCTACTGCTTCTATGCTTATGTGGCTGCTGTGTTTGCTTACCATACAGACAATGTTCACAGAATTCAAAATCATTAAATGAAAAGCCAGGCAAATAACCAGAACGAGACAAGATTTCCATTCCCTTCTTGGACATATGTCCTAATCGGCTATGCCACAAAGAAACGTTCGGCTACTCGGTTACATTGATTACTGTTGGAGGCTCGCCATAGCATAGGCAATCTCCCACAAATCTATCAATCCGGAGAGAGAGAGAGCATGACCCGGCTAGGGCTTAGAGGCATCACACAAAGAATGTGCGAGAGCGTCATCGGATGCAAAGATTGAGAGGATTCAAGAGCGTGCATCCTCCAATGCAAATAGAAATCATCCCAAACAACTAATGCTAATCGCACATCAAGCATCAATTTCAAGCAATCATCTACACACATCATGCAACGAAGTGAAACACAATAATCTTGGAATCTCTCAAGCACAACTCTAATTACATGCATTGATGATTAAGCACACAAGATCGCATTCAGTCGGCCACTTCAGCCATGCCCATCATGGTGTCCAAATCAAGTCACACATAATCAAATTAAGCTCAAGGATTCTTAAACCTACACACACACAAGAACACCATTAGAGGACAACTCTAATCCCTCAATCACGAGTACACCCACTCCGCTTAATCGAGAGAGTTAGATAAGGACTCCACTAATCGGAGAAGATTAGCATAAGTAAGAGTTAGATTAGAGAAGATCAACACTTCAAAACAATGAAGGAAAGTAGAGAAACATGATTGACAACATAATGAAGACTAGATTAATTAAGAGAGGATTACACTAATTACATGTGATTAGCACTAGACTTCTAAGCATGGGCATTAAGCTCAAAGGCTAAGCCATCAAGACCTCCTCTAGGGAGAGAGTTCTCAAAAGGACCACTCAAGAATGACCTCTCATTAAGCATAGGGCTCTTTTATAGTTTTGGGCCTCAAACCCTTCAACTATGGGATAAAGTGAGCTCTCTAGCCTAGACTCATACAACTTTACTCCTAAATGAGCCCAAGCCTGAGCCCAAGCCCTATACAATGAAAAGTAAATATTGTGTACATCCATAACATATCCACAACTTGGTGCATAATTGGTGTAGCTGTTAGCCGCTTCTAACATTCCCCCCTTCCTAATTTGGCGCATGTCCTCGTGTGCCGCTGAAGCAAGACACGCTGACATGGTAGAAAGCAAGTCCATGGAAGAAATGTTGAGCTGCAAAACATAAGAACAAGTAATGAGCATCAAAGGCCACCAAGATTGAACAAAACATGAAGCATAAATGAACAATCATGCAAAGTGATTTTTTGCTTCTGAAAGATGGGTTAATCATAGTAAAAAACTAGACAACATAAAGCAAAAAAATACTCAAACTATTGTGAAGATTAAACCACTTGAAATTTCAGTTTTATGCATGAAACACAAGCAATCAATTATGACCCTAGGCTAATTCAAGTTCATAAACCTACTAGCCTAAAAACTATGTGAACAATCTTAATAAATCATTCAAGTCTATCATGTCTAAGGGCTATAAAAAACTTCTAATCTATTAGTACATTGTCAAAGTTTTTTGAAGATCATGGAAGTTTTGATTTAGCCATTCATTGAAATTTAAAGTACAATCACAAGGCTACCACCCGACTCTCAGCTCCTTGAACCCTTAAGAAGGTGTTCCAAAAGCCTACTAGCTTACCAAGGCGATGGCTAACCCCTATCAACCCAGGGCATTGGTTTAGGGCCTTGACCAAGCGAGCCAAGGTGATTCCCCTCGCCTACCAAGTGCCAATAAGGCGCTAGGCCTCACACACACAACATAACATAGAATTTTTTTATTTTCATGTGCCTTAGTAGCATTTTTGCTACTTTTTTGGACACTTCTTTGCTTCATGATTCATTTTTTAGCACATTTTTATTGCTTCCTTTATGAGAACTAGTGGCAATTGGACTAAAAAGATTAAAGCCTAATCATAGCCTTAGGTCATGACAAAAATGAATGGAATATTACGACTATCACTAAGAATCTAGGACTAGCAAGAAATGAACCTACATTAACCTAAGGTCAAGGCTAATTACCTAGGATTTACATACATAAAACTAATTTTTTGTGAGTTAATTTTCACAAAGTAGGGTGTTGAAACTTTACGATGCCTAGCTTTCTAACATGAAAATACCATAGCTTAGAAGCAAAATTTCACTTAAACCAAGAAAGAGAGTGGAGAGATGAACAAAGAGCCAAATCATGGAAGGATTACACCTATTTATGCTCTTTGAGCATTCTTGAGCAAGCATCTTTTGTGTAGAGAAGCCTCTTGATCCTTTTTATTTGCAAAAAGAAGCCTTTTGAAGCTAAGTGTAAACACAAGCTACAAAAGCCAATTATTGAAAGCCAAATGCACACAAAACATTAATGAAAACCTAAAGCTAAGGTCTTGCATACCCGAATTCGCCAAAGGGAAAAAACCCAAGGAAAAAAAGTGCCTTTGGTTATGCACATGATGCTCTAAAGTAGCAAATTTATGCATACATATCAACCATGAGAGAGATAAAATGCTTCCATATAAGCAAATTTTGCAATTTTTACCATCTCTCATGCATGATTCAAAAGTTGATTAATTTCTAGCTCAAAGAAATATGGAGTTTAAACAAGCCAATAGCTGAAAATAATGCAACTTTAAGAAGTGAAGTGGCTCTTCAAAGCCAAATTTATCATTTCAAAGCTTTTCAAAAGTTGGCTAACAACTAGCTCACATGAAATTTTCAATTTTAAGAGCAATCTATGAGCTAGAGATGACTTCAACTTGATGAAATGAAAATGAATGGCTCTCACTAGCCTAATTATGTACTTGAAAGCTCAAAAAGTTTGGGTAAATACTAGCTCAAATGAAAAAAAATTAACTTTTTACCAAGCTATGAGCTAGCATTACAACTTTAATTCAAACATTTGGAATGGCTCTAATTAGCCAAATTTTGCAATAGATTGCAATGATGACCCCTTCTTGGATCATTTGGAATCACACACCTACCACATCCCTTAAAAAAAAAAGATCATTGATTAGTGCATGAGGAAGTTTTTATTCAACCCAAACTTCAAAATCTATCACATTCCCCCACAACTTGGAAATTTTTATGTAGCTTTACAAACAATTGCTCACCCATTGCACAATAAATCAATGCATTTGCTTCTCATGCTCTCATGTAGCATATTTTGACATTGGAAGCGAGAAAATAGAGACAAGGAGGCATTTGATCAAATAGACCCAAATGATTTGCTCATGCCCAAATGCATTGTGTAGCATACGTAACAAAAATAGTGTCACCTCCTCAAATGATCATTATTTGTTGGATCATCTAGTGCATGGAGCTCTTGACCCTATTTTGTGAGTCCTCAAGATCAACAGGCGATTTTTAAATCAACTGTGCCCATGAAGGGAGTGGGGTGATTGGTGTGGGAATATGTGTGAGGAGCAAAGAAAGAAAGAAGAAAAAAAAATCATTTTTTTAAAAACTTTTTTTTATAGGCCTTTTAAATTCGGACGCCCATGCAAATCCAATTTTGTTTTCTTGTGCTTTCACACTCTTTTTATTATCTTTGTTGACTTTGTTTCTCTTTCTCTCACCTAGATTCTTTCCTCACATGCCTTGTCTTTTGTTGACTTTACTCCCTTTCCACACACCTAAAAACAAGCATGCACATGTGCTTGACCCCCCACCCCCTTTGTTTGTTTGTGCACTACACTTTACACACACCCAAATTGAGGATGACACACACCCCTCTTAAATGCACACAGACCGAAATCAAGTAAGTGCACACACACCTAAATCAAGTAATTGCACACACACAAAAATTAGGTGCACAAATCCAATTATTTTGCTCAATTAGCAACGAAATTAGGCCAATTCCTAATGTTTGCACATACATTTCTTGCAAAATCATCAATCTACAAGCATTTAGGCATCCTATTTGATCACAATATCATTCCAATTTCATCAAATTAGGCATAAATTCCATCAATTAGGCACACACACTTAATTTTAGCAATGATTTAGCAACTCAATGGGATCAACTTAATCAATCAAAAATTAAACGGAGTAGGTCAATCCACTTACAATTGATTGCATCCAAGCTAATCCTTGCTCCACGCGACGATTCCATCATGCACACACATGTGTGTAACTCCGATTCGGTCCAAAATTGATCAAAAAATTGACCAAAATCAACACTCAATCACATGATTAGACATAGATTAGAGCAATTAAGAGTGATGATCCTCCTCAATTAAGGGGATTTAGCATACATTCCAAATCAAAATTAGTGGTTAGGTTAGCACAATTAGCATGGAATTAGTACAATTAACACGAAATTAGCATGAATGGGATGCAAAATTAGTGAAGGTTAGTGAAAAATTAACAAAATCAAAAGAAAATTTAGGGGTTTTTGGGGTGAAATGACTCTATACACTTCTAATTAAACCTAATTACACTACACACAAATCAAATCCTACCTAATTACAAGAAATCGGTAATCAAATTGCTCTTATCTTTTGCAACCTCAACTCCACTAGCGTAGGCAACCCGTCCCCGGCAACGGCGCCAATGTTGGAAGCTCGCCATAGCATAGGCAATCTCCCACAAAATTTATCAATCCGGAGAGAGAGAGCATGACCCGGCTAGGGCTTGGAGGCATCACACAAAGAATGTGCGAGAGCGTCATCGGATGCAAAGATTGAGAGGATTCAAGAGAGTGCATCCTCCAATGCAAATAGAAATCATCCCAAACAACTAATGCTAATCGCACATCAAGCATCAATTTCAAGCAATCATCTACACACATCATGCAATGAAGTGAAACACACTAATCTTGGAATCTCTCAAGCACAACTCTAATTACATGCATTGACGACTAAGCACACAAGATCGCATTCAGTCGGCCACCCCAACCATGCCCATCATGGTGTCCAAATCAAGTCACACATAATCAAATTAAGCTCAAGGCTTCTGAAACCTACACACACACAAGCACACCATTAGAGGACAACTCTAATCCCTCAATCACGAGTACACCCACTCCGCTTAATCGAGAGAGTTAGATAAGGACTCCACTAATCGGAGAAGCTTAGCATAAGTAAGAGTTAGATTAGAGAAGATCAACACTTCAAAACAATGAAGGAAAGTAGAGAAACATGATTGACAACATAATGAAGACTAGATTAATTAAGAGAGGATTACACTAATTACATGTGATTAGCACTAGACTTCTAAGCATGGGCATTAAGCTCAAAGGCTAGGCCATCAAGACCTCCTTTAGGGAGAGAGTTCTCAAAAGGACCACTCAAGAATGACCTCTCATTAAGCATAGGGCTCTTTTATAGTTTTGGGCCTCAAACCCTTCAACTATGGGATAAAGTGAGCTCTCTAGCTTAGACTCATACAACTTTGGAACTCCTAAATGAGCCCAAGCCCTATACAATGAAAAGTAAATATTGTGTACATCCATAACATATCCACAACTTGGTGCATAATTGGTGTAGCCGTTAGCCGCTTCTAACAATTACATTTTTAGAGACATTTGATACATAAATCATGTAAAGTCCTCCAGACTTTACTCCATGTGCTACTGTCATAGAACCCTTGGATATCTTCCACATGTTCTGTCGAAAAGTGGTGACGTAGCCAGCATCATCAAGTAAACCTCTGCTGATCAAGCTCTTTGTAATGGCGGGAACATGTCTCACATTCTTTAGCGTGAAAGAAGAGCCATTCTGAAACTTCAATTGAACATCTCCAACACCTAAGATCTCATATGTCTGCCCATTGCCTAACTGAACATGATCTTTAGTGGTCACATAAGAGGTAAACCACTCCTTTTTTGGAGACACATGAAGTGATGCCCCTGAGTCTATAATCCAGTCACTCAGTGCATGTCCATCAGATGCTGTAAGAAGAGCTGAGTCCATTGTATTCTTCAAGAAGTAGATGTCTCCTGACACTAGACCGTCATCCTCTGCAACAGTGTTTGTCATATTTATTTCTTGAATCTTCACTGAGGACTTGTTCTTCTCACCATGGTCTTCAGCTTTCTCTTTGCCTTTTTCTGCTTTCCATTCTCTGCAGTCTCTTTTCATGTGACCCTTCTTGCCTCAATGGTAGCATTCTATGTCACTCTTGCCTTTAGCACTGTGGGACTTGCTACGAGACTGATTCCTCTTTCCACCTTTGCACTTTTCTTTGGTCCTTCCCCTGACAACTAAGGCTGTTCCTTTGCCTTTGTCCATTGTCTTTCTGTTGGTTTCTTCAGTAAGCAGACTGCCTTCTACACCTGCTATGGTCAAACCATCTGGAGGTGCTGAACTACTCAAAGCTGTGCGAAAAGTGTCCCAACTTTCCGGCAATGTGATCAAGAGGAACATAGCTCTAACAGGTTCATCAAACTTGACACCTTGAGCTGACAACTGACTGTAGATGGTGTTGAATTCATTCAGATGATTGGACATAGGTGTCCCTTCTTTCATCTTCAAGTCAACAAGCTTCTTACGCCAGTATACCTGTGAAGCTGCACTCTGCTTCTCTTAAATATCACTCAACTTTGTCCATGCTTCATAAGCCGACATCTCATCTGCTACATTGAAGTAAACGCTTTCTGCCAAAGTCAGCATAATGGTAGAAAGTGCCAATTCATCCATTTCGCTCCATTCATCTTCGTCCATATCTTCTGGTTTTATCCCCTTGAGCTTTATAGGTTTTATCTGCTTCTTTTGTAACAACACGTGCCAAATCTACTTCTTCCACAATGGGAAATTGGTTCCATCCAGCTTCTTGATATTGTAAAGAGCAGTGTCTTGTGATCTAGCCATAGCTACGCTTCACAGTAGTTTACTTTCTTGGGAAAAATTCGGCAGAGTTTTCCCTGTAAACTGACCTCTGAACCAATATCAACCTGTCAAATGAACCAAGAAAGCTTCAGATTCTGCGAAAATTTCGGCAAAGTCTCCTTTGTAACATGGCTATGGTGTACTAAAAAAATGACCAAAAAACAGCTTAAAAAACCACTGTCTCTGTAACACTGTAAGCTATGGGTAAACCTGTCCTGCACCTGTACTGTCTCTCACTGTCCTGTAAGCATAGACTGCGACAATGCCTCAACGGCAGTAAAGCAAAGATGCAATCCCAACTGTCTAACTCACAGTCAATACATCCTGGCTGCCTATCTAAGGGTGCTCGAGGGATCGCTCCAAGACCTGTATCAGCGAAAGGATCTCAACATTCGAGAATCCCCCAGCTCAATAAAACCTCACTCGACCCTCAACAAAGGCTGCAGTAAATCTAACAATACATAGACTTCCCACAAAGTCATACATCCACAAATTTCCCACTGTATGCTGTAACCGCTGCGGTGGTTGTTTGCTGCGTGACTCACAGCTAGCAAACCCTCAACAGACATACATCATCTCTGACAATACATCCCATGTGGAAGTACCTGCAATGTCAGGATGAAATCTGGAATATCAAGCAACAAACACAAGCTACCTGATGAACTAGTGGATGTCGCCTACACTCTGTGTGTAGATGCGCCCGTGTCGTATGTGACATGCCCCTAAGAACTGTGAGCCGTCCTTCGATGTGTAGACAGCCACTAATCAGCACTCTGGGAGTGCTGATATCCTTAGCACCTGCAGTTGTAGGCCGAAACCCCAAATTTGCAGAGTCGGATCTGCACCCGTCGAGACCACGTAGTCAAAAATGGCATGCGTAGACCTTTGTCGAAGCCAAACGGTGGCCGAGATGAGCTCAGAATGAAATTCTGAGAACACCAAGCCCTTTGGGCTTACCCACAGGATTTGGGGCCGTGTCTTCGCCTGTCGAATCTCACTCCAATTTGAGCAGGTGACTCTAGCTTCCTGCAATGCTACCTCGAGCCTCGATTTGAGCTCTGATACCAGTTGAAGGAGTACGAGCGGAAGTGCGACGTGAGAGAGAGTGCCAGAAGAAAAGCACCGCGATATGGTGAACTCGATCAGGAGGTCGCCTGATACGTCCAGATTTACGCAAAATAGGTGGCTCAGGCTCAGTCACAACCTGTGGTTCCACTCTATCCTGTCCTTGCTCCTCTTGAGCCCTGACATTTTGTCTTGCACGTGCAGGTCCATCTTCTTGGAAGACAACTCTTCTAATCTCCTCAACCCTCTCTGGTTTAGAATGATATTTGGCTTCATTAAAGTGAACATTATTTTATGCGGATAACCTTTCTGGATTCGGGATCCCAAAGTCTGTACCCCATCTCACCAGAATTACCATAGCCTAGAAAGATCAACTTTCTACTCTTTGGCTCAAGTTTGTTCCTAAATTCCTTTGGAACGTGAGTATATGCCTCACAGCCAAAGACTCTGAGATGCTTGTATGAGGGCACCTTGCCTGACCATACCATCTCTGCCACTGAATCCTTTTGCAAAACCTTGCTAGGAGATCTATTTATAAGATGAACAGCTGTTGATATAGCTTCAGCCCAAAACCCATTTGGCAGATGTGCATTAGACAACATACTTTTGACCTTCTCTTGTATGGTCCTATTCATCCTCTCAGCAACACCATTTTGAGGAGGATTGTAAGGAGCAGTAAGTTCACGTTTTATACCTTTTGACTCACAAAAGTCCTGAAAGGCCTTTGAAATATACTCTCCACCATTGTGCGTAAGCATTTAATCTTCTTGCCACTTTGATTCTCCACAAGTGTCACAAACGTTTTGAAAACACTAAACGCTTCATCCTTGTGCTTGAGAAAGTAAACCCATACTTTCCTCGAGTAATCATCTATAAATGTCATAAAGTAAGAAGCTCCCCCTAGAGATAGATTAGGCATAGGTCCACACAAATCACTATGAACAAGTGCCAACTGTGTATCTCTTCTACTGCTTCTATGCTTATGTGGCTGCTGTGTTTGCTTACCATACAGACAATGTTCACAGAATTCAAAATCATTAAATGAAAAGCCAGGCAAATAACCAGAACGAGACAAGATTTCCATTCCCTTCTTGGACATATGTCCTAATCGGATATGCCACAAAGAAACGTTCGGCTGCTCGGTTACATTGATTACATTTTTAGAGACATTTGATACATAAATAATGTAAAGTCCTCCAGAATTTACTTCATGTGCTACTGTCATAGAACCCTTGGATAGCTTCCACATGTTCTGTCCAAAAGTGGTGACGTAGCCAGCATCATCAAGTAAACGTGTGCTAATCAAGCTCTTTGTAATTGCAGGAACATGTCTCACATTCTTCAACATGAAAGAAGAGCCATTCTGAAACTTCAATTGAACATCTCCAACACCTAAGATCTCACATGTCTACCCATTGCCTAGCCGAACATGATCTTTAGTGGTCACATAAGAGGTAAACCACTCCTTGTTTGGAGACACATGAATTGATGCCCCTGAGTCTATAATCCAGTCACTCAGTGCATGTCCATCAGATGCTGTAAGAAGAGCCGAGTCCATTGTATTCTTCAAGAAGTAGATGTCTCCTGACACTAGACCGTCATCCACTGCAACAATGTTTGTCACATTTATTTCTTGAATCTTCACTGAGGACTTGTTCTTCTCACCATGGTCTTCAGCTTTCTCTTTGCCTTTTTCTGCTTTCCATTCTCTGCAGTCTCTTTTCATGTGACCCTTCTTGCCACAATGGTAGCATTCTATGTCACTCTTGCCTTTAGCACTGTGGGACATGCTACGAGACTGATTCCTCTTTCCACCTTTGTACTTTTCTTTGGTCCTTCCCCTGGCAACTAAGGCTGTTCCTTTGCCTTTTTCCATTGTCTTTCTGTTGGTTTCTTCAGTAAGCAGACTGCCTTCTACACTTGCTATGGTCAAAGCATCTAGAGGTGCAGAATTACTCAAAGCTGTGCGAAAAGTGTCCCAACTTTCCGGCAATGTGATCAACAGGAACATAGCTCTAACAGGTTCATCATACTTGACACCTTGAGCTGACAACTGACTGTAGATGGTGTTGAATTCATTCAGATGATTGGACATAGGTGTCCCTTCTTTCATCTTCAAGTCAACAAGGTTCTTAAGCCAGTATACCTGTGAAGCTGCACTCTGCTTCTCATAAAGATCACTCAACTTTGTCCATGCTTCATAAGCCGACATCTCATCTGCTACATTGAAGTAAACGCTTTCTGCCAAAGTCAGCATAATGGTAGAAAGTGCCAATTCATCCATTTCGCTCCATTCATCTTCGTCCATATCTTCTGGTTTTATCCCCTTGAGCTTTATAGGTTTTATCTGCTTCTTTTGTACCAACACGTGCCAAATCTGCTTCTTCCACAATGGGAAATTGGTTCCATCCAACTTCTTGATATTGTAAAGAGCAGTGTCTTGTGATCCAGCCATAGCTACGCTTCACAGTAGTTTACTTTCCTAGGAAAAATTCGGCAGAGTTTTCCCTGTAAACTGACCTCTGAACCAATATCAACCTGTCAAATGAACTAAGAAAGCTTCAGATTCTGCAAAAATTTCAGCAGAGTCTCCTTTGTAAAATGGCTCTAGTGTACTAAAAAACAGACCAAAAAACAGCTCAAAAAACCAATGTCTCTCTAACACTGTAAGCTGTGGATAAACCTGTCCTGCACTTGTACTGTCTCTCACTGTCCTGTAAGCATAGACTGTGACAATTCCTCAATGGCAGTAAAGCAAAGATGCAATCCCAACTGTCTAACTCATAGTCAATACATCCTAGCTGCCTCTCTAAGGGTGCTCGAGGGATCGCTCCAAGACCTGTATCAGCGAAAGGATCTCAACATTCGAGAATCCCCCGGCTCAATAAAACCTCACTCGACCCTTAACAAAGGCTGCATTAAATCTCACAATACATAGACTTCCCACAAAGGCATACATCCACAAATTTCCCACTGTATGCTGTAATTGCTGCGGCGGTTGTTTGCTGCGTGACTCATAGCCAACAAACCCTCAACAGACATACATCATCTCTGACAATACATCCCATGTGGAAGTACCTGCAATTTCATGATGAAATCTGGAATATCAAGTAGCAAACACAAGCTACCTGATGAACTAGTGGAAGTCGCCTACAGTCTGTGTGTAGATGCGCCCATGTCGTATGTGACATGCCTCCAAGAACTGTGAGCCATCCTTCGATGTGTAGACAACCACAAATCAGCACTATGGGAGTGCCGATATCTTCAGCACTTGCAGCCGTAGGCCGAAACCCCAAATTTGCAGAGTCGGCCTAGACCACGTAGTCGAAAATGGCTTGCGTAGAACTTTGTTGAAGCCAAACGGTGGCCGAGATGACCTCAGAATGAAATTCTGAGAACACCTGTCGAATCTCACTCCAATTTGAGCAGGTGACTCTAGCTTCCTGCAATGCTGCCCCGAGCCTCGATTTGAGCTCTTATACTAGTTTAAGGAGTACGAGTGGAAGTGCGACGTGAGAGAGAGTGCAAGAAGAAGAGCACGACGATATGGTGAACTCTGGTATCAGAGCTGGGGTATAAAGCCCAATGTGGTCGCCCAGGTAACTGGGCGGGCCACCAGGTATGTACACATATTCTTTTGTAAAAACCTAATAAGAACTCACTATGCTCTACACATTACAACAGAGTGAGTTCACCATATCATCGTGCTCTTCTTCTCGCACTCTCTCTCGTGTCGCACTTCCGCTCGTGCTCCTTTAATAAGAATTAGTCTCCCTTAAATACAATTGGACAGTCAAAAGGTCCAATGAGAATTAAGCAGCCCATAAATTTTCTTAATTCCTATTGGCCAGAAGACAAAAAGGTCCAATAGGAATTCAGATAATTAAATTAATTATCTGAGCTTTTACACAAGGGGAAAAGGATGGACACTTGTCACAAGGCTCTTGATTGGGCCTCTCAAATGCTATTGGCTAAACTTTTCACGGGCCAATAGGAAGCCATCAAGAGTAAAAAGCTTGCTCAAATACTATCGGCTAAGCTTTTTAAGGGCCAATTGGAAGCCATTAAATTGCAATAGGGGTCGACCAAGATGAGAGAGGGGGTTGATTTGTGAAGGTATGATTCCACACACTCACACAAGCTCATGTGTGAAGTAAAGAAAGTCTATCACCTTCTCAAGCTCTAATGGAAAGCTCTTCATCTACTCCAGGCTTGTGAGAAGGGAGCCCTACACCAACAAACTCTTGGCTTGTGATGCAAATCCAACCAAGAGACAAGCTCCAATTGCATGCTCATCTCCTCTACCATGCTAATTACTAAGCTATGCTAAGCTATTATGAGTGATTACGTGAGGAGAAATACTTCTTTCTCGTAAGAATACTTCTTCTTCATCTACATCTAGTCTCATACCCTGTTAGCTCTCACCATCTTCGAAGGTGTGTGAGGTCTTGTGTCTGAGACCGCGAGGGAATTGATGTTATGTGTTATCACGTGCATGCAACTTCCATCTTCATTGCACCAACGAGTTTTACCAAGGAACACAAAAAATTGTATTGTACAAAGTCTTTCTTAATGGGAGAAGCTATAATACAAATGCCTAATGGAGGGAAGACCGGGAGGGAAGACCGGTCCATGTAAATCCGGTCCTCAATAGTTGTCAATTGTTATATTTCTCTCCCTCTTTCAAGTATTGTTATGCCAAACTAATTAGGTGTTATGCTAATGTGATATCTCCAACCAAGCACTCTTCTATGCTCATTAGGAACTTGCTCTCAATGAAATGCTCACTATGTTAAGTTATTTTTTGCTATTTACAAGCTATTTAAACCATTAAATATTACATTGGTATCAGAGCTATTGGTTTCTCTTTTCGTGCTCAAGAAGAGAGGTCCTCAAGCTTGCTACAAACGGTTGGTATTATTAATTGCATGAGGGTAAGTAGAATAGGGATTTATTATCCTTGAGGTGTGCCTGCTCCGTGTAGTTAACGGGGTATCACCGTTGAAAGCTATGCTCTTAATAATGGAGTCCCAAGGGGCTTGTTGCCTACGGCTTATAACCATTATTGAGCTATTAGAAGCTTAACAGGAACCGGTGCCGACTGGGCTATGATAAAGTGCCAAAGTATAAGTAAAAATTTACACCTAAAACTTAGTTATAATGGCTGACAATAGTAGAGACAGTGAAATTAATGTTGATGGCTTTGATTTTGCTAATGATCAAGCTACTAATGATGCTCCTATGCTTGTGAACTATCTTGTTACTAGGCTTAAACCCATCCCTCCAAGGAGAAGTGCAACAACAATTACACATCCATGGGATCCTCCAATCCCCTCACCTAGAAGAGGGAGTGCCTATGAAAGCTCCTAGTGAGATTTCTAAAAGATAGCTCTCTACGGTGAGAGAAGAGGAGGACCCATACGAAGGGCTCAAAAGCTTACAAGTTGATGGGCAACTCCCTCACAAAGGAGAGCCCAAATCTCAACAGTAGAGCCCCTACCAAAAGAACGAGAAAGAAGTGAATCTCCCGCCACCTCAGCATAGATGGCACCACAAAGACAACGGGCAAAATGCTCTCCAACACCCCCTAAATGGAGAAGACCATCACATAGTCCTTCTCACCATAATTCAAAGAAGGAAGAAAGGAAGTATGAGAAGAAAAAGGCGAGAAAGAGGTCACCCTCTTCTCCATCTTCATCATCCTCCTCCTCTTCTGAAGTAAGTGATGGCACAGCTCCCAAAGAAATCAAAGGAGAGGCCATATGAAATCCTATGCCGCTTGGAAGAGGTCACCAAGCTCAGACAATTCAAGGAGGGAGGAACGAGTATCTCTTTTCTTACCTACGAAGGCACCTTTGGTGCTACGGACAGAGTTTTGGCCTTTATTCAACAATTTGATGCGGCATCCCAAGATGAGGGCTTCACGGAGTCCTGTAAGATACGTAATGTAGCCATGCATCTCCAAAAGTCCGCCAAGCAATGGTGGTCTAGCCTACGAGCAAATGGTGAAGCTCCACAAACATGGAAAGATTTAAGAGCTTCCATTATGAAGCAGTTTTTGGCTAGCGATGCCAAAGACAAAGTACTTACCGAATGGCAAAGCTTGAAGCTCTCTCCCTACGAATCTATCCACCAATACGTAGACAAGTTTTGGGATTTACATCTTAAAGCCACTGTCTACAAAAAGATAGTTTTTAGAGAGCAAAAACAACAATTTTGTGTGGGTTTATCTAAAGATATGGCAGAGTATGTCAACTCCCAAAGGCCTCGCACTATTTCAATGGTCATACACCATACTACGGTAGCGTCACGAATCAACTTCCAACAAGGGGCTAAGAAAAATCTTAAGCCCATGGAAAGCAAAGACTGTAATGAGCCTAAGGGGAAGGACCATGTCCAAAAGTCTCCCACAGGCAACTTCAACAACAACAAAGCTAAGGAGAAGGTGTCTACAAAGGCAAAAATAGACTCTCTCCTGAAGAGCTAGAGCGTTATTGCAAGGATAACCGTTGTTTCAAATGTGGGGAGCAAGGGCATGCTTATGGTGCTTGCCCACAAAAGAACACATGCAATGAACCTCCTAGAGCTTCCATAGTTGAAGTTCAAGAAGAAGATGCTCATCGCAAAGGATCTCTTCTATGCCATGCTTGGGGAAAGGTAAGAGAACATGATGCTTTCATTCTCTTCGACAATGGATCTACTCACAATTTCATATCCACGGAGTTGGCCACTAAGCTAGGCATCCAAGCCTTTGAGATGGGAGATACCCTACTAGCCAATAGTGCTTTCAAGGGAGAATAAGTCTCAGTTACTCCCTTAATTGGGAAATTGAGGGTTCATGTCCAAAAGTATGTGGACAAAGAGGATTTCTTCATCCCTCCCCTTAAGCATGAGGATGTAATCCTAGGGGCACCATGGTTTGATCGCATGGCGGCCAACATCAAGTTCCGTGAAAGGCAAATTTACTTTAAGTACAGGGACAATGACACGTACATATATGCTAATGAGTCAGGTAACACTATACCTCTTGTACATAAGCAAGCTTTTGATAAATCAATAAAGAGCTCTATTTTCATGTACATGATATTTGTAAAAGACTCTCAAAACGAATACCTAATGTTTTTTCAAATAAAAATAGAGGGAATAAAAAAGAATTAGGGTTATCTAATTTTCTTAATGAATTCCAAGATGTTTTTATTGAACGACATTCCTAATGAATTGCCTCCAAAATGAGGGGATGATGACCATGCGATTGAGCTTCTTCCAGGAAGCTCACCGTCTAATAAACCTACTTATCGAGTTTCTCAAGCTCAACAAGAGGAAATTATGCGTCAAGTGCATGAGTTGGTTGAGAAAGGAATGGCTAGGCCTAGTTCATCTCCATCTTGTTCACCAGTTTTATTAGTGCAAAAGAAAGATGGCACATATCGTATGTGTGTAGACTATAGAGCACTAAATAGGATCACTATCAAAAATAGGTTTCCCGTTCCGCGGGTAGAAGACCTATTTGATAAGCTACAAGGATCGACCTACTTAGGATTGACCTAAAAAGTGGCTATCACCAAATAAGGATAGTGGATCAAGACATTGTAAAGACTGCATTTCACACTACGTTTGGTCTCTACAAATTCATTCTCATGCCTTTTGGATTGACCAATGCACCAGCTACATTCAATCGCATGATGGAGAAGCTCTTTAGGCCTCACCACAGTCACACTGTTCTTTGATGATATGATCATCTACTCCAATTCCTTGGACGAACACAAACAACACCTCTAGGTAATTTTTCAAGTTTTGCGAGAGAATAAGCTTTACATAAATCAAAAGAAAAGTGAATTTTTCTTATAAGAAATTTAGTATTTAGGTCATATTATCTCTAAATATGGCATCCAAATGGATCCATCAAAGTTAGAAGTAATAAAAGCATGGCCTAATCCAAAGAATCTGCATGAATTAAGAAGCTTTATAGGTATGTGTGCATACTATAGACGCTTCATAGAAAAATTCTCACTCATAGCAGGACCATTGCATGACCTAACAAAAAAGAATGTTAAGTATGCATGGTCTACCAAGGAGAACACTGCTTTTGAAAAGCTTATCTCTCAACTTGTGCTTACACTACCGGATCTCTCAAAGCCATTTGAGGCCCAATGTGATGCAAGTGGTGATTGCCTTGGAGCTGTTTTGCTCCAAGAAGGGCATGCCATAGCCTATGAAAGTCGAAGGCTTGACCCCGTTGAGCAAGCTCTAGGCATATATGAAAAGGAACTCCTCGCAGTTCTACATGCCTTAGACACGTGGAAGCACTACTTATTGGGGACTCCTTTCATTCTGCGCACGGATCTCCAAAGCCTAAAATACTTTATGATGCAGACCAAGCTCTCCGACAAAGAAATGAGGTGGGCAAATTTCCTTTCGCAATTTCATTTTCATATTGCTCACATTGCTGGAAAGCATAATCAAGTAGCCGATGCACTCTCAAGACGATCGAGAGCGAATGTGGTTTCCATAGCAACTCACAATGATCTATCTTCTACGATAGATGAGTACGCTGTCGATGTCAGTCCTTGCACTAGGGAAGAAAGAGGAACCATTTACCCTACAAGATGGTTATCTTCTCTATGGTAATAGGCTATGCGTTACTAACTCACTGCGTGAGAAAGTAATGTATGAATATCATCCTCCTCCATATGCGGGGCATAGAGGGATTCAAGCTACCCTAAGAGGGATAGAAATGTACTTCTATTGGCCTACCATGAAAGCGAACATACAAGAGTATGTTTCAAAATGTGTGGTTTGCCAAAAGACGAAGGGAAGCAACCTGGTTTGCTTCAACCTTTGCTAATCCCTAATTAACCCTGGGAGAGCATATCCATGGATTAGATCTTTGGATTGCCTAAGTCTATCCATGGGAATACGAGAATATGGACAATAGTAGATAGGTTCAGTAAACAAGTGCATTTCATACCTGTCAAAAAAGACTATTAAGGCCCATCAAATGACAACCCTCTTTATATCACAAATCTTTAAGTACCGCGGATTTCCAATGTCAATAGTGTCAGATAGAGATCCTAGAATGACCAGAAATTTCTCGAAGGGTCTCTTTGAGAAGTTAGGGACAAGGCTAAACCTCTTCGGCCTGTCACCCGCAAACGGATGGCCAAAGTGAGACAGCTAACCTAACAATTCTTGATCTACTAAAAGCTTATGTATTGAAGTAGATCAAAGGTCCCAATGGGAGAAGTACTTACCTTTAGTGGAGTATGCTTACAATAACACAATACATACATCCACGGGAAAAGAACCTTTTGAGCTAATTGAGGGAAGATAAAAAAGTCCCCTGCTACTTAAGGTACATGGGAAGATCTTCGTCGCATATGAATATAGCCGCGACCTACAAGAATCTTTCCAAAAGATTAAAGATGCTATATCCATCTCACAGCAAAGGCAAAAGGCTGCTGCTAACAAGCACAGAAAAGCCTTGACCTTTAAAGAAAATAATTGGGTCTTGCTTAAAATTTCCCAAGGCTCGGTTAAGGCACACGACGGGCAAAAATCCTACGGGACCAAAAGTACTATGCTAAACTAGCAAAAAGGTACGATGGCCCCTTTCAAATTCTTAAGCCAACCAATGAGACGGCTTTTCAGCTCAAGTTGCCCAATTACTGGCTCATACACAATGCTTTCCATGTGAGCCTGTTAAAGCCTTACCAAGGAGAGCCACCCCAAGAAGCAACCATAGAAGACCCACCGAAGATTGAAGACCAAGAAGAGGTACTGCAACCCGAGTCCATTCTCCGACTCGAAGACAAGGTATTGAGAGGTGGTAAGATTATCCGACGATATCTTATTAAGTTTAAGAATTATCCTTTTCAAGATGCTAGATGGATGCAAGGCATACGATTAAAGGATAACCTAAACCTTGTCAATGCTTACAATGATTCCCTGGAGTAAGTGAATGTAATTATGTTTTAAATGATCAATGTTTTTGTCTTATAAGACTCTCTTTGTCTTTAGTGTGCACAAATGTTAAGAAGTATGCATGCTTAGGATCATGTTTGTGGCAACAATGTCTCCCAAACACCAAGTAGATCTTGTCACTCTACTATGGAAGATTGATACGGACTAATGAGAAGACATGCTTGTGGCAGCTAAGTCTCTCAAGCACCAAATGGATTAGTCATCCATTCTGGAAAGATGTCGTAGGGTAAAATACGGATCCTTTACCCACTAGCAAACGGACTAATGATTTGGCTTTATCTTCTCTACCTCATAGTCGAGGACGACTATGATATCAAGAGAGAGGTAATGTCATAAAAACCTAATATCTACTTTTCCAAATTATTTTCTCATATTAAACTGATCATTTAATATAAGGAAAATACCAGGGGGAGCAAAGGCTGGATATTGGAAAGGCTGCAAGACCGGTCTCAACAGGAGATCCAAAAGAGGCGAATTGGGGATCTAGATGGGGATGGTCTGCTAAAGAGCAAAGTAGATCAATGGAGTTTAAAAGACCTCTAGGTTTAACTCCATTAAGACTTCCATAGGGTAAAGTTCCAACTTTTTAACTCTAAAGGTCATAGGCCATGGGAACTTGGCTTATTGATTAAAAGTGCTAACTCCAGTAGTCAACAAAAGGACAACCAACAGAAGGACAAAGGAGGGGGCGAGCTGGGAAGATGACAGATGACTGGGGATGAGACAGACCAAACACACACACACACACACACACACACACTCATCACTTTACCCTTTCCACAAAGCAAATAGGACAGATGTCAGGCATGCAGGAAAACCCCCAATTCTTGCATGAATCCTATTGGATGGACATAGAGGTGGACCAAAGCTAGTGTAAACTTAATTTCTTATTTTAAAAATGCTTTCAAAAAGAAAACCAATAAGAATTAGTCTCCCTAAAATACTATTGGACAGTCAAAAGATCCAACGAGAATTAAGCAGCCCATAAATTTGCTTAATTCCTATTGGCAAGAAGACAAAAAGGTCCAATAGGAATTCAGGTAATTAAATTATCTGAGCTTTTACAAAAGGGGAAAAGGATGGACACTTGTCACAAGGCTCTTCACTGGGCCTCTCAAATGCTATTGGCTAAACTTTTCACGGGCCAAGGAAGCCAGCAAAAGTAAAAAGCTTGCTCAAATACTATCGGCTAAGCTTTTTAAAGGCCAATAGGAATCCATTAAATTGCAATAGGGGTCGACCAAGATGAGAGAGGGGCTGATTTGTGAAGGTATTATTCCACACACACTCACACAAGCTCATGTGTGAAGTAAAGAAAGTCTATCTCCTTCTCAAGCTTTGTTGGAAAGCTCTTCATCTACTCCAGGCTTGTGAGAAGGGAGGCCTACACCAACAAACTCTTGGCTTGTGATGCAAATCCAACCAAGAGACAAACTCCAATGCATGCTCATCTCCTCTACCATGCTAATTACTAAGCTATGTTAAGCTATTATGAGTGATTATGTGAGGAGAAATACTTCTTTCTCGTAAGAATGCTTCTTCTTCATCTACATCTAGTCTCATACCCTGCTAGCTCTCACCATCTTCGAAGGTGTGTGAGGTCTTGGGTCTGAGACCGCGAGGGAATTGATGTTATGTGTTATCACGTGCATGAATCTTCCATCTTCATTGCACCAACGAGTTTTTACCAAGGAACACAAAAAATTGTATTGTACAAAGTCTCTCTTAATGGGAGAAGCTATAATACAAATACCTAATGGTGGGAAGACCGGTCCATGTAAATTCGGTCCTCAATAGTTTTCAGTTGTTCTATATCTCTCCCTCTTTCAAGTATTGTTATGCCAAACTAATTAGGTGTTATGCTAATGTTGCTATCTCCAACCAAGCACTCCTCTATGTTCATTATGAACTTGCTCTTAATGAAATGCTCACTATGTTAAGTTATTTTCTGCTATTTACAAGCTATTCAAACCATTAAATGTTACATTGGTATCAGAGCTATTGCTTTCTCTTTTCTTGCTCAAGAAGAGAGGTCCTTAAGCTTGCTATAAACGGTTGGTATTATTAATTGCATGAGGGTAAGTAAAATAGGGATTTATTATCCTTGAGGTGCGCCTGCTTCGTGTAGTTAATGGGGTATCACCGTCGAGAGCTATGGTCTTTATAATGGACTCCCAAGGGGCTTGCCTACGGCTTAACCATTTTTGAGCTATTAGAAGCTTGACAGGGACCGGTGCCGATTGGGCTATGATAAACCCTCTCTTCTATTCCTTGCAATTAATGATATTTCGAGCCACGGGTATAGATGCTTGAGTGCTTATCTTTGAAAGTAAAGAGGAGTAGCAACTAGGGCTTGAAGTGCCAAAGTAAAAGTAAAAATTTACACCTAAAACTTAGTTAGAATGGTTGACAATAGTAGAGAGAGTGAATTAATGTTGATGGCTTTGATTTTGCTAATGATCAAGCTACTAATGATGCTCCTAGGCTTGTAACTATCTTGTTACTAGGCTTAAACAAGCCATGGGCAACCCATCTCTCCAAGGAGAAGTGCAACAACAATTACGCATCCATGGGATTCTCCAATCCCCTCACCTAGAAGAGGAAGTGCCTATGAGATTTCTAAAAGAGGGCTCTCTACGGTGAGAGAAGCGGAGGACCCATACGAAGGGCTCAAAAGCTTACAAGTTGATGGGGCAACTCCCTCACAAAGGAGAGCCCAAATCTCAATGGTAGAGCCCCCACCGAAATAATGAGAAAGAAGTGAATCTCTTGCCACCTCAGCAGGGATGGTACCACAAAGACGACGGGCAAAATGCTCTCCAACACCCCCTAAATGGAGAAGACCATAGCATAGTCCTTCTCACCATAATTCAAAGAAGGAAGAAAGGAAGTATGAGAAGAAAAAGGCAAGAAAGAGGTCACCCTCTTCTCCATCTTCATCATCCTCCTCCTCTTTTGAAGGAAGTGATGGCGCAGCTCCTAAAGAACTCAAAAGGAGAGGCCATAGGAAATCCTATGCCGCTTGGAAGAGGTTGTCCAAGCTCAAACAGTTCAAGGAGGGAGGAAAGAGTATCTCTTTTCTTACTTACGATGGCACCTACTTCTTCAACTCACTTATTGTTTAGTAGGTTTGGTCCTTTAACATCATTTGTTACACTGTTACACCAACCATGGTTGATACCTAGAATGAGACCAACCACAAGGTGTTTTCCTACCTTTGCATTGATTGTGTTGATTCTATGATTTCACTTCTTACATGATTTCAATTAGCACTTAAGGTTTGGGACTATCTTTGAGACTTGTATGAGGCAGTTACACTTCGTCGGCAAATCCTTGTTCTTGAGAAGACTTTTCTCAACTAGTATTGGCAGTTTCCTTCTCTTCGAGCTCGTATTTCTTGCATGTAGCACATTGAAGATGAGATTTTTGTTGTGGCAATGTGATCACTTCAGAGAATGTAGATACTCAACTTTTTGTCAAGCTTTCCTTGTTGTGTGACTCTATACAAATCTCTTTTTTCCTCTACTTGTGTTATCACTTGGGAGAATCTTCTATCTGCTTTGCTATTGTTGGATTGGAGGGGAGAAACATCACTAGTTTAGATAATGGAAACTCTACACACAAAATCAAACACTCTACACAAAAAATCAAACATCCCTTTCTGGCTTTCCGAACTAGACATAAACATGCTAAACACAAACTTGCAGACACACATTAAATCAATTATGATAGCACACTAGGTTGGGAAGACAAGATTGATTCAATAAAACATAGAGTAAAGGAAAGAAAAAGGGTTCTACACAATAATGGCGTAAATCCTAGCCCCAAAAGTGCACAGCACAAGACTCTTTGTAGTTGAGTATTTGAGAGTATTTTATTAAGTAACTTGTGCCAATTTTAGGCCCCTCTTTACAAGCATGTCATTCTCATCCACTTTTCTACAAGAGGTGCTTCCCATGTTGCTTGCGGTTTCTTAGCATTGGAATAAGTTGGGTCTTGATCATTATTATAA
The DNA here is from genome assembly GCF_014529385.1 of Adiantum capillus-veneris. Lineage (NCBI taxonomy): Eukaryota > Viridiplantae > Streptophyta > Polypodiopsida > Polypodiales > Pteridaceae > Adiantum > Adiantum capillus-veneris. The sequence continues at coordinate 84,146,592 of NC_140946.1, read as the reverse complement.
AGTAACTTATTCCAAGCTAAGCTATGTATAAACTAATTTATTGGATAGCAGCCATATTAGCAATTGCTATCAAAAAATAGAAATATTCCTTCGAAAACCTCCTTTTGACTGTAATTTACAATTTATTGCTCTACAAGTTATTTAAACCAATAACCACAAGAATAGCACAATCAAGTATAAAATTATCCCCTAATATACATGATGATGTTGAACCACACCAACATGGTAAAATTCTAAGCATCCCAAGGTAATCACTTAAGAGGGCAAACAAAATAATAACATATCTCGCACCAAAGATAACAATTATCCTCAATTGCTCATAAGAGAAAACCAGTTGGCCAATGAATGATGAAAAATAAAAAGAAAGTCACCAATATTTCAAAAAGAGGTTTTCAAGCATCTAACAAGCAGGTTCTCTAAGGTGACCATTAAATGTTGGGAGATATGATTCATCATATATTGAATGAGATGGTAGGGCTCCTTTAGATGGTCTCAATAGATTAATGTGAAAGGCATCATATATGTGCTAGTGTGAACTAATCAAGTCTGAATGAAATAGTGTTGATGACATGTGAGATGAAAAACAATTTGCAAAATAAAAAAGGCAGTTTAACAAAAAGCATTAGTATCAACACTTTAAGTCCTATGCTTTTCAAATCTCACAATAATGTAATCTCCTTCTCTGAAAACATCATACCGGTGGTGTTTGTTTGCATGCTTCGTATATTGTTCTTGTGAGTGTTTTATGGTAGCATGAACATGATCATAAATGGATTGGAAATCAATAGAAAATCATCCGCGTTTGATTCTAAATTAGATAATCTAGAAGCTTATGTAGGAAGTAAAATAGGTAAATTGGTCATTATTCTTTCAAAGCTAAAAAGATTGGTCATGTAAGTCAGTCCAAACATAAGATATGGGGTGAGATAATGTGCCTTGCACAAAATCCTTGACAAATCTCCTATAATTATTACACAAGCTTGGAGTTGATCTCAACTCATGCAAATTTCTCAAAATTGGTCGTGATTTGATAGCCTCAATTTCCTCATATCTACATGAATACCTTCCCTAGAGACTATATGTCCTAAATACTCAATGGAAAATTAAAAGACAAAGCTGTTTTAGGATTCAAATATAATCCATTCTTTTGTAGCAAATAAAAAACATATGGAATATAATCTTTGTGTTCATCCACTTCCAAGAATGATGTCAATCATATGGTCTTTGGGTCTATAAGTTGTTAAACGAGGTGAAAATTTATAAAAAACTTAAAATTGTGTGAGAAATGGCTTGTATGGCTCATCACATGTGGGTGTTTCATTGGTAGAGAGAGAACGTGTAGGATAATCGATTTTAATGGGATTAAACTCGTGATGAAACAACATACAAAGAATCGTGTCAATACCATGCAAAGGTGCATAAGAAATGTTTTTTATTGATTAACATTTTCAATGTTAATCATTAAATTCTCCACTTGGTGATTGCAAATTTATTTTTGGCAATTGAACACGATTTTCAATTATGCTTAGATTTGATTTGAGAGAGAGAAAGTTGATGTACTACACATGAAGAGATAAAATCATGACTGCTCTCGTCATAAAGAAAAATATCAATTTTTGTGCCTTGTGCTTTACCATTGACATTTAACAATGCGTGAGGTGAAATATGAATCCTATATCTACTTGATTTTGATTACCATCATAGTTTGGGTCGTATACTTCTCTGACGCTAGCTTCTACATTTAGATTATCTTCGTATGGATTTCCTTGTACTATCACATTGCATGTAGAAGATTGAAAATTGTTAATGCAATATTATTTGTTTAAAGGCTCATGGTTTCCATAGTTGTTGTTGTTGCCCTTTGAATTTGGACACTTATCTACAAAATGACCAAAGCGGTGAAATTTATAACACTTAACATTCTTGAAAGCATCTCCATTGGGTTTGGGCTTGTGGTTGATATTGGGAATAAACCGTTGAAGTGGGAATCCTTGTGGTTGCTTGGTTGAGTAGACATGTGGTCTTTTTTTAATTATAAATGGCTTCTTGAAAGCTCTCAACTATCAAAATTAAAGGAATTTTGGGGCTTCTTTTTTATTAGTGGCTTGAAACTCTTGGGCAATCCATGTTCACCATTCTTTTTTTCACTGTTATGTGCCAAATAAGCTCCTATTGGATGCGTAGGAGGATGAAACATATCCATATATGCCCCTAGTTGGAGATAAGCTAGATATGAATTTTGTTTTGAGCTTCATCCTACTGTTGAATTCGACAATTGCAAAAAAAATCAACATATTCTTGCACATTTCATTTCAAGCCTATTAAACAAGATCACTTTGCGTGTGTGCTTTAGATTTGTATAGTGTATGTAGAAATTGGCGTTTGAAATCTTCTAAAATACCATGCCATATGCAAAGGCATATATGATGTTGTTTAATGGCATTCCATGTCATAATAACTAATATCTAAGTTTCCTAAATGATTTTCTCATGTTAAACTGATCATTTAATATGGGGAAGTACCAGGGGAGAAAAAGCTAGAATATTGGTTAAGTTGGCAGATCGGTCACAGTAGGGATCCAAAGGAGGGAAAATAGGGATCCAAAGGGGGGGGGGCATCTGCAAACGAGAAATGTGAAAACAATGGCCTTCAAAGACCCTAAGGTTCAACCCATTAAGACTTCGAAAATGCTAAGGTTCCAAATTCAAAGGTTGTGTCCAATGGTCCAACCCTAGATAAAATTGAATGCTTGTGGGAAGACTCAAAAGTCTTCCCACATCCCTATCTTGATGGGGGCGAGCCCTTTTAGTAGGGGATGAGAGAGAAACACACACACACACACACACACACACACACACACACACACACACACACACACACACACACACACACACACACACTTGCAAGCCCTTTACACAAAGGGAATAGGGGACACATTTCAACTCCCTAGTCCAGTTGCCCCCAAGGTGCATTCAAATCCTATTGGATGGCCATATAGGTGGACCAATGAGAATTAGGCTAGAGTACTTTAAATTTAATTCATTTAAAAACACTTGATAAAAGAATCAATAAGAATTAAGCTCTCTAGAAGACTATTGGACAGTCTCCCAAGGGGTCCAATAAGCATTCAGCAGCCCAATGGCTTGCCTCATTCCTATTGGCCAGAAGACAAAGGGGTCGAATGAGAGTTTAATTGCATCAATTAATTACCTAAAGCTCTCACAAAAGGGGAAAGGGGGATACATGTCAAAAGGCTATCACTTATGATTCTCAATTATCATTTGCTAAGCTTTGCAGGGTCCAATGGGGTGCCATCATGAGTAAAATCCAAGAGGGGTCGAGCAAGAGAGGGGGGGGGGGGGGGGGGGGGGGGGGGGGGGGGGGGGTGATTTTGTCAAGACATTATCACACACACACACACACACACACACACAATCTCATGTGTGAAGCAAGAAGACTCTCTCTCCTTCTCAAGCTTCAATGGAAAGCGCATCATCTACTCCAAGCTTGTGAGAAGGGAGGCCTACACCAATATCTCTTAGCTTTGTGATGCAAATCCAACCAAGAGCCAAGCTTCAATGCATGCTCATCTCCTCTATCATGCTAATTACTAAGCTCTGCTAAGCTATTATGAGTGATCATGAGAGGAAATATACATCTTTCTCGTAAGACTACTCCTTCTTCCTCTCAATCTACTCTCATACCCCGCTAGGTCTCACCATCTTCGAAGGTGTGTGAGGTCTTGGATCTGAGACCGTGTGGGAATTGATGTTGTGTTTTAAAGTGTTTTCTTAGTGCTTGAAGCTTCCATCTTCATGGCACTAGCTAGTTATTGAAGGAACACAAAGTATTGTATTGTAAAATGTCTCCTTTGATGGGGGAAACTTATCTTACAAAACCTTTTGGGGGGATTGACCGGCTCCATGTAAATCGGGTCCTCAACTGTTGTCAATAGCTTAATTTCTCTCTCCTTTTAAGTATTGTTCATGCCTATCTAACTAGGTGTCATGATTTTTGTTGCTTTCTCTATCCAAGCACTCTTGCTATGCTCAATAGGAATCTAATCTAATGAAATGCTCACTATGTTTATGCTATTTTCTGCTACACGCAAGTTACTAGCCCATTGAATGTTACATTGGTATCAGAGCACAAGGTTTCTCTTTTCTTTCTCAAGAAGGGAGGTCCTCAAGCTAGCTATAAATGGTTGGTATTATTAATTGCAATCGAGTAAGTAGAATAGGGATTTATTAGCCTTGCAGTGTGCCTACTTCGTACAAAAACCGGGGCATCACCATCGAGAGCTATGGTCTTAATAGTGGCGTCCTATGGGGCTTGCCTACGCCTACGGCTTAACCACTATTGAGCTATTAAAAGCTTGACAGGAGCTGGTATTGTTTTGGTGTTGAAAGAACCTCTCTTCTATTCTGTTGGGAGGTGTTGTAGTAATGACCTAATCGCAATCCACACAAAGTTATCAATCCGTGGATCGGCAACACGGCTAGGGCGTGGAAGCACGAGCATCGGATGAATAGAATAAGAGGATTCATGAGTATGCTCATCCAATGCAAGTAGAGATTAGTCATGGCAAGACTAACTCTAATCATATTCTAATCACTAATCAATCAACTCCTACACACATCAAGCCCACCGAAGTCTGACTTACCATAGACTAAAAACCCAAAGCACAATAATGATAAGCACACACTAATTGCATTGGTGTTGGCCTCTCCAATCACCACTTGCCAATCAAGGCACTTCATCAATAGGTACACACACAAGGTGAATGGTGCTAGAGTTTCATAAAACCTATCCACACACAAGCAAACAACAGGGCACACACTAATTACAAGATTAAGAACCTACTTAATCAACCTAATTAGTGATGCTAAATATCGCAAATTGAATGCTCATAGAAGGATAAGAGTGGTTAATATTAAGAAGTTAACGCACAAACTTAAATCTAGAATAACGAGAAAGGTGAAACTACTTCATGACATAATGGAGTAGAGCAGAAGTACACTAATGAGAAAGTAGAGATTAAATTAAGAATGGTTCTCTAATTACAATGGATTAGCATTAGCCTCTTAAGCATGGGCATTAAGCTCAACGCTAGGCCATCCATAGAGTGAACACTCAAGGGAGAAGGAGCTCTCAAAAGTAGATCCTCAAGAGTGGATACTCAAGAATCAAGCCTCCTTGCATAAAGGCTTCCTTTTAACCACAATCCCTTCTACTATGGGTTTAAGTTTGAGCCCTCTAGCTAGCATATACAACTTTGGAACTCCCAATGAGCCCAATACTCATGGAAAGTGAGTAGGAAATAGTAAGTCACATCCATAGCATATCTCCCGCTTGATGCATATTCGGTGTAGCCTGTGTTAGCTGTTGCTAACATTCCCCCCTTCCTAATTTGGCACACGTCCTTGTATGCTGGTGAAGCAAAACACGGTGACATGGTAGAAAGCAAGTCCATGGAAGAAATGTTGAGTTGCAAAACATAAGAACATGTAAGGAGCATCAAAGACCAACAAGGGTAAAAACATGAAGTACAATGAGCAATCATGCAAAGTGAATTTTTTGCTTCTAAAAGATGGGTGAATCATAGTAAAAAACTAGACAACATAAAGCAAAAAAACACTCAACTATCATGAAGATTAAACCACTTGAAATTTCAGTTTTATGCATGAAACACAAGTAATCAGTTATGACCCTAGGCTAATGCAAGTTCATAAACCTACTAGCCTAAAAACTATGTGACCAATTTTAATAAATCATTTAAGTCTATCATGTCTACGGGCTATAAAAAGGCTCCTAATCTATTAGTAAATTTTCACAGCTTTGTAAAACTCGTGGAAGTTTTGTTTTTGTCATTCATTGAAAAAGTAAAGCACAATACAAAAAGTGTTCCAAGAATCTACTAGCCTACCAAGGTTACGGCTAACCCCTATCAGCCCAGGGCATCGGTTTAGGTCCTTGACCAAGCGAGCCAAGGTTATGAGCCAAGGTTATTCTCGTCGCCTGCCAAGTGCCAATAAGGCGCTAGGCCTCACATAGACCCAACATAATATAGAAATTTTCTTTTCATGTGTCTAGTAGCATTTTTGCTACTTTTTCTTGACACTTTTTTGCTTCATTGATTCATTGTTTAGCACTTTTTTATTGCTTCCAACATGAGATGCTAATGACAGATGGACTAAAGGACTAAAGCTTTATCATAGCCCTATGTCATGTTAAAAATGATGGAGGATTAAGTCTAGGACTAATGAGAATGAACCTACATTAACCTCAGGTCAAGGCCAATTATCTATGATTAGCACACATAAAAGCTAATTTTGTGATGAGCTAATATTCATAAAGCAAAGTGTTGAAGCTTTGGTATGCCTAGATTTTGAACATGAAAGAACCATAGCTTAGAAGCAAAAATTACTTAAACCAAGCATAGAGAATGGAGAGATGAACAAAAGAGCAAAATCATGGAAGGATTACAACTATTCATGCTCTTTTGAGCATCCTTGAGCAAGCATCCCCTTTGTAGAGAAGTCTCTTGATCTTTTTATTACAATCCAAGTTTTTTGAAGCTAAGTGAAAACACAAGCTACAAAAGCCATTTATTGAAAGCCAAAAACACACAAAAAAAACATTAATGAAAACCTAAAGGTAGGGTCTTGCATACCCAAATTTGCCAAAGTAAAAAAATCCAAGGAAAAAAAGTGCCTTTGATTATGCACATGGTGCTCTTTGATAGCAAATTTATGCATACACATTAAAATGAGAGAGAATGGGCTTCTACATAAGCAAATTTGCAATTTAAAGTCTCTCATGCATGATTCAAAAGTTGATTAGTTTCTAGCTCACTTGAAGTATGGAATTTAAAACAAGCCAAGAGCTGAAAATAATGCAACTTTGATGAAAATGAAGTGGCTCTTGAAAGCTAAATTTTACAATTTAAAAGCTCCAAACAAGTTGGCTAACAACTAGCTCACATGAAATTTTACAATTTTAGACCAATCTATGAACTAGAGATGATTGCAACTTGATGAAATGAAAATAAATGGCTCTCAATAGCCAAATTCTGTACTTGAAAGCTCTCAAAAAATTTGGGTAAACACTAGCTCAAATAAAAACATTTGCATTTAGACAAAACTTAGAGCTAGAATTTATACAACTTTTAATCCAAAGAAAAGGAATGGCTCTAAATAGCCAAGTTTTGCAATATTTTGCAATGCCGACATCTCGTATCTGCAATGGAATCCCACTTTGCCAATCACTATTTAAAATGAAGGTCAATTGTTAGTGCATGAAAATATTTGTCATTCAACACAAGCACTAAAAATTTCATGATCAATCACAAACTCAAAATGATACTTCTCTTCCATGATTATTGAAAAATCTCAATGGTCAGTGCTATGCAATGATTTGCATCAAATCCAGCACCTAAAGAATGCATAATAATGCCAAGCCCAAACTTTAATGATCTCTTTTGGCTATCAAACATGCTCAATTTTAATGCTTTCCAATGATTTTCCACTCAATTCAAGCACTAAAATATAACAAGCAAGTCGAGTCCAAGCATAACATATCTTGATCGAGCGTCAATTCATAATCTAAAGTCGCTCTCAATAAAATGCATGTGTATGCCCAAAGCACTTTTCCTTTTATTGCAATTAAAACTTCAATAAAACTTAGCACTAGGCCACATATGAGCCAAATCAAAAGCACACATGAAGAAATTGTATGCTCCTTGAATTGACAAATATTACACCAATGGTAGTGCAAAATTGTAGTGTTTAAATCTTTTGTGCTTCTCTAAGTCAATCAAAACTTTGAATTTTGTACTAAGGAATAATGTAGAAATTTGCGCTCAAGACAATTTTGAATTTGTGACCGGCTCACTACTGTCCAACGTGGTTGACATAATCTATGGCCTCATTTTTTATTTTTTATCTTTTTTATAGCGACATTACGAGTGGGAACCTCATCTTGCCTTAATGCAACACTCTTCTCGTTCTATTTTACATTTTTTGAAAAACTCGGCTGACAACTGCAGGCAAGAGAAGGCGAGGGAGAGAGCGAGTGAGAGAGAGACTGGAGCATGATGATGGTTTAGAGATGGAGTTGAGGGGCCTCCCTTGTCATGTTAACCTCCGAGCTTATGCTTGAAGTCGTCCTATGCAGGCTACTGTAATGACGGAGCTGGAGAACCAACCAATACAAGGGGTTGTTGTTAGAATACAGGCGAGGAATCAGAGAAATGACAACCCCATGCAAAGAGAGATAGAGAAGCTTCAAGATGATGACAGGCTCAGTGCACTAGTACAATTGTATCTCCAAATTGGACATAGAGGGGAGTCCAAGATTCAAGTTAATTATGAAATTGTAGTTGTCTATGGCATTGATTGCTTTCAGCACCTCAAGTCTCAGAAGATACAAAACTTGAAGGTTCTTGAAAAACTAAAGCTCCTTTCCAAGACTTGTGAAGATGTATTCAAGCATGCTTCTCAAGTATGCGAGCGGGTATGGCGGGCAGAGGCAGTGGACCAATAGTGTGTGTGTGTGTTTCCGTTGCATTAACTGTAGGTATTCTGTGTACCTCTCAAATGTTGGAATTAGGGTTGCAGAGAAACACACACAGCTTGGAGAAGAGGAAGGAAGCTCAAGGCACACAATGGAGAGTGTGTTACTTAGTGTGTAATGGAAAGATAGATAGCCCTAGAGTGATGGGCGCATATACAATGCTCGGGGGAAAAAACCTCCTAAAGACGGAAAAAATGCCTCGGCGGTCCTAGTGTGTTCACACACATCACTACCACATGTATATGGTAACAAATCCCCCCTGAACTGATGCGGTGAACGAGAGCTGGCACATGAGTAAAGGGAAGTGCCATGTCCTAAGGACATGATCAGTCCACAAAGGGGAGTAAGCCCAAAGCTTTGTGGAAAGCTTCAAGCTTCTCACGAGACAATGCCTTTGTGAAAAGATCTGCAAGGTTATTCTGTGTTGGCACATAAGCCAAGCTTATCTCGCCTTCTGAGAGTCTCTCCCTGACATAGTGGTAATGCACCTCAATGTGCTTTGTGCGAGCATGAAAAATTGGGTTCCTCGCAACTGCCAATGCGCTCTGACTGTCAGTGTAGATAGTGTTGGCAGTGTCCTGTCCAACACCCAAATCAGCCATAAGGCGTCTGAGCCATACACACTCAACCGTAACTGTGAAGACTGCCCTGTACTCAGCCTCAGAACTCAAAGTGTCCATAGTTGGTTGCTTCTTGCTCAACCATGATATACATGAACTGCCAAGCATGAAAGAAAAACCACTTGTGGACACTCGTGTGTCAAAACAACCAGCCCAATCTGAGTCCGAAATAGCATGTAAGTTTGGCGGAAATGATCCCCCCTTGGGATAAAACAAGCCAAGATGTAAAGTGCCACTAAGGTAGTGGAAAATCCTCTTGACAGCCTGCCAATGCTTAGACCCTGGCCTATGCATAAATCTACTGACCTGTGAGACTGCAAATTGAATATCCATTCTCGTGTTGCATACATAAATGAGGCAGCCAACAGCAGTTTGATAAAGAGTGACATCAGCAGGATCGCCAGCATCATGTAGACTCAACTTCAAACCTATTTCCATGGGAGTGGCAACAGGTTTGCAATCCTCAAGTCCAAACTTACATAGCAATGTCTCTATGTAACTTTTCTGACACAAGGCAATACCAACATCACACTGCTTAAACTGTATACCCAAGTAATGATGCAACATCCCCAAATATTTCATCTTGAAAGTAGCATTCAAATCAGCCATAAATTCAGCAATATGTCTCTCATTTGGTCAAGTGATCAGCAAATCATCAACATAAAGAACCACAATGAGAAGTACATCAGCCTCACGCTTTACATACAATGTGCTTTCTGTTGGACTGTTAGGAAAGCCTCGTTTAACCAAATGAGTGTCAGCTTTCTCATACCAAGCATGAGGAGATTGCTTCAACCCATAGAAAGCGTTCTTACATTTGCACACTTTGTCCTCTTGTCCTTTTATGACAAAACCGCGAGGCTGCGTTACATAAACTTCCTCAAATATGTCACCATTCAAGACAGCAGTAACAATGTCTGATTGATGTACATTCCAACCAAAATGAGCTGTCAATGCACATAGAAAATGCACAGTAGTCATACGACAAGTGGGAGCAAAAGTCTCTTCATAATCTATCCTTTTTGTTTTGCATAACCCTTTGCAACAAGTCGAGCCTTATGGCGATCAATCTCACCAACCATCCGGCTTGCGTTTCAACTTGTAAACCCACTTCGTACCAATGGCCTTTTTGCCAGGAGGCAAATCACATAAAGTCCATGTGCCATTTTCTATGAGTGCATCATATTCTGATTGCATGGCAGCCATCCAATTTTATGAATTTTGTGCTTCATGAAAAGACAGAGGCTCCTCAACATCATGTAAGCTAGACACAGCCAAAGCATAACAATCTGATGCATAAGATCCATGGCGAGAGCCTGAATGAGTATGACTAGACAAAGGTGCATCCAATTTACTATCACGCAAAGTGTGCACCAGCCATTTTGGCCTACCTCTAGCCTGCTCATTTTCAGCCCTTTCCTTATGAAGTACATCAGATGTACATCATGTACATCTGCATCAGTAATAGGCTGATCTTGAACATTTTCAGAAACCCCCATAGGCTGTACATTTCTATCATTGGAACTTACATTTGTATTTCCACCACTGAAAAGAGGCAACAAAGTGTCATAAATGTCCTGTGAGCTTACGTTACTGTCTCTAGTACATGACAGGAAGGGTTGAATAGAATCTTCCACAAACACTACATGCCGAGAAACCAGAATACGTTTTGTTTGTGGATGATACAACCTGTAACCTTTGCTTTCATGACTATAACCAACAAAAAGACATTTGACAGCCTTATCATCCAATTTTCTGCGCTGGACTTGTGGCACCAAAGCATATGCCAAACAACCAAAAACACGCATGTGCTCAATAGAAGGCTTTCTATCATGCCATGCTTCATATGGAGTAATAGACTGCAAAGCTTTCGTAGGACACCTGTTAAGTACATAAGTGGTACACATGATGCCCTCAAGCCAAAAAGAATGCGGCAAAGCTTGACTTTTGACCATACATCGTGCCATTTCCGTCAGTGACCTGTTCTTCCTCTCAGCAACACCATTTTGCTAAGGTGTATAAGGCATTGTACATTGGTGTTTTATCCCCCTCGATCGGAAAGGAGGGTGCCCATAGTACATTTCGACACATTTTCAGCCATAGCCTGAAATTGTTTGAAGCTAATAAAAACTTCGGACTTCGCTTTAAGCGGAAATACCCATGTATGCCTGGAGTAATCATCAATGAAAGTCACGAAGTACAGGTAATTGCCCAGGGACGGAGTTTTCATGGGTCCACAAACATCACTATGCACAAGTTGCAACCTGCATGTGGCCTGAACTGAACCATCCTTTGGAAACTTAGAACGCTGCATCTTACCCAAAATACTTAGATTTCTGCAAACACAGCAAACTGGCAAAATTCAGATGACCAAAACGTGCATGCCAAAGTTTTGCATTTGAAATAGCCCTTGAATCTGCAACAGCATTTGAAAAATTTTGTCCACACTTGTCATACAAAGTGAGCTTATACAGCCCACGGCACAAAAGGCCAGATGCAACAATTTCGTCACCAAAACTGAGATCATGAACTGTACATCTGTAATCCACAAATTTGACTACAAGTCCAAGTCTAGCAAGTGCGGATACAGACAAGAGATTCTTCTTGGTCCCAGGTACATAAAGTGCATCAACAAGTGTGAAAGAACTGCCATTAGCAGCAGTAAGCACAATCTTTCCAACTCCCTGAACTAGATAAGAGGCATTGTTGGCACAAGTGACTGAATTCCCATGAGGGCCAGACTCAAGAGAGGTAAAAAACTTCACGATGTGAGGTAATGTGCTTTGTAGAACCACTGTCAAAATACCACACATGTGAATCTGCAGCAACTCATAAGCATGCATCATGAACAGTAGGATTGTAAGTGCACTCTGCACTAAAAGCCCATGCAGCATCAACATCAACATTATAGTCTCCTTTTACAGAAGACTCAACAATGGGTGCATTTGTAGTGGAACCACCCTCTTTCTTCTTAGCCTCTTTTGCCTTCAACTTTGGACACTGCTTGATCAAGTGATCATTAGCTTTACAATAATGGCAATGCATCTTCTTTTTGCTGTCAGAAAACGAAGTGCTGTCAGCAGAAGCATTAGGAACAGTATTTTTGCCGCTCGCAGGAGAACCATAAGAAGTGGCTGCATTGTTGTTACCACCCTTTCTTTTAGAAGCAATAAAAGCTTGTTCAACTGCACGCTGTCTAGTCCTGTTTTTTCTGGAAAGCGACTCTTGCAACAGCAATGTGCATAATGCATCAAACTTGACAACTTTAGGATTTCCTTGGGTCATAAGTCTCCAAGTACTAGCAACAGTCTGGTAAGAATCTGGTAAGGCATCAAGAACAGTATGCACAAGGGAACTGTCTGAAATGACTTCACCTGCAGAAATAAGTTGCTCATTGATATCCTTGACACTAGCAAGGAAAGTGTCCATATCATCTTCCTCATGCAAAATCTATAGTTCATATAAAGTTCTTCATATAATGTTAGAGTGGATTGGAATGCAGAAGAGTTTTTGGTTTTGATTTCAAATTTGAATCAATCAATGGGGAAATGTACACAAGCTTCACTAATGCATGATTTTCTGTCAATTGCCAATTCAATACAATTTATCAATCAATGGGGAAATGCACACAAGCTTCACTAATACATGATTTTATTTCAATTGCCAATTCAATACAATTTATCAATTGCAACTCAAGTTGCTCATATCCGCGGATATCCACAAGTTGCTCATATCCACGGATATCCACAATTAGGCAAACCCAATTGGCACAAAACACTTGCCTATTCAAAACCGATTTTTCATCATTGCAAAATTAATCGCTCATATCTGAAAACCCTGATCATTCAAACCTTATTAGGGTTGTCATTTATGGTTTGTATGTGTAAACTTGAGTGATTTTTGGCTACAATTAAGAACATAAATGAATGCAACATTGCCATGTTCATCATCTAGATCAATCATTAGCATGGCAATACAAGAAAATCTTCACAATTGGGCATCAATTGAGCAATCTATCTCAACATATGACCCGATTTGTGATACCCATATCAATTATTTGGCCAATTCATCATCATAATTGGTAAAAAATATCAATTATTCATTCACCCATTGGATTGCACACGCCATTAATTGGCATACACACCCAAATTTAGGCCAAAATTATATGCAAATAATCCATCAATTTCTCATTGCAATGCCCAAAGTGCAAACTCAATCAAGCATAATTGAATGCATGCATGCTCAATTTTTTTAAAAAAAGTAACACTATTTTGACCCAATCAAGCAATGCACACACTAAAAAATTAAGTACAAAAATTTAAATTTGGCTCAATTGACAATACATTTAAGCTTATACCTTATGATTGCACACATTTTTCATTATCAAAAAGCATTTGGGTGTCCCAATTGACCATCAATCATTGAAAATCAAGTGGTCTTGGATGGACACATATACTCAAATTTTGACCAATTTTTTCTCATTTAGGCTTATCCAATGATTGAATTAGCATAGCATACTCATCAATTACATGATTGCATACTCACATATCATCAATTTTCTCAATTTTTGTGTATGTACACACTCAAGATTACGTGCACACACACTTGAATTTTTTGAAATTTTTTTCCCTCTTTGGTGCATTACACACACAATGATTGTTATGCACACACATGAATTCTTGTTGCAAATCAAGCTTATTCTTGGCACACACATCATTCACTAGTCAAAATTGACCATCAATTTCATTCCAAAACAATCAAATTAGGTGCAAATTGTAGCTCTATTGATTTACACACCTAATTTTAGCAATAAATTAGTAACACATTGGAATGAAATCAATCACCCAAATATTGAATGGAGTAGGTCAATGAACTTACAATCGATTGCATCCCAGCTAGTCCTTGCTACACGCGACGATTCCATCTTGCACACACATGTGTGGCTTTTCCAAACTAGCCCAAAAAGACCATTGTAGGCAAAAAAATTAAACACTCAAATCATCAAATGAAGCATGGATTAGCAAAATTAACTTGATAAAAGTGTTGATTCCACCTCTTGCAAGGGGAATAATCAATCATTACACATCAAATGTTAGTGGTTAGGTTAGCAAAGTTAGTCAAAAATTAGTAAAAGTTAGCATGAAATTAGTACAATTGGCATGGAGATGAAGCAAAATTAGTAAGGGTTAGTATGAAATTAGTGAAATTGAGGGTTTGGGGTATTCATAACTCAAAAAATTAGCTTCAATTTCTTGCACAACATCATCAAATCAAACCAAAATTGAGTTATACACACTTAAAAACCGATGAAATTAGTAGTGAAATTACTCTGTTCTAAACATCACTAGCTTAGGTTATCGATCCCCAGCAGCGGCACCAAATGTTGGGAGGCGTTGTAGCAACGACCTAATCGCAACCCACACAAAATTATCAATCCGTGGATTGGCAACCCAACTAGGGTATGGAAGCACCAGCATCAGATTAATAGAATAAGAGGATTCATGAGTATGCTCATCCAATACAAGTAGAGATTAGTCATGGCAAGACTAACTCTAATCATACTCTAATCACTAATCAATCAACTCCTACACACATCAAGCCCACCAAAGTCCAACTTACCATAGACTAGAAAACCAAAGCACACTAATGATAAGCGCACACTAATTGCATTGGTGTTGGCTTCTCCAATCACCACATGCCAATCAAGGCACTTTATCAATAGCTACACACAGAAGGTGAATGGTGCTTGAGTTTCATAAAACCTATGCACACATAAGCAAACAATAGGGCACACACACTAACTACAAGATTAAAAACCAACTTGATCAACCTAATTAGTGATGCTAAATATCGCAAATCGAATGCCGATAGAAGGATAAGAGTGGTTAATAGCAAGAAGTCATCACACAAACTCAAATCTAGAATAATGAGAAAGGTGAAACTACTTCATGGCATAATGGATAGAGAAGAAGTAGACTAATGAGAAAGTAGAGATTAGATTAAGAATGGTTCTCTAATTACAATGGACTAGCATTAGCCTCTTAAGCATGGGCATTAAGCTCAAGGCTAGGCCATCCATAGAGTGAACACTCAAGAGAAAGGGAGCTCTCAAAAGTGGATCCTCAAGAGTGGATACTTAAGAATGAAGCCTCCTTGAATAGAGGCTTCCTTTCAAAGGCTTTTACCACAATCTCTTCTACTATGGAATGAAGTTTGAGCCCTCTAGCTAGCATATACAACTTTGGAACTCCCCATTGAGCCCTAGACTTATACAAAGTGAGTAGGAAACAGTGAGTCACATCCATAGCATATCTCCCGCTTGATGCATATTCGGTGTAGCCTGTGTTAGCCGCTGCTAACATATTTCTTGAAATTAATGATATTTGAGCCATGGGTACATGAGCTTGAGTGCTTTTCTAAAGGGGTAAAGAGAAGTAGCAACTAGGTCTTGAAGTGCCAAAGTACACCTAAAAAGGTTTATACCTAAAAGTTGTTAGAATGGATGACAATAGTAAAGAGAGTGAAATTAATGTTGATAGCTTTGATTTTGCTAATGAGCGGGCTACTAATGATGTCTCTATGCTTGTTAACTACCTTGTTTCTAGGCTTCAACAAGCCATGGGCAATCCATCCCTCCAAAGTGAAGTGTAACGGTAGCTTTGTGGTCATGGGATTCTCCAAACTCCCCACCAAGAAGAGAGAGTACCTAGGAAGCCTCCTTGTGAGACTTCCAAAAGAGGTCTCTCTCCGATTTGGGAAGAAGAAGAGGATACATACGAAGGGCTCAAAAATCTACTACTTGATGATGCATCTCCTTCCCAAAGGAGAACTCAAGAGCCCCCACCAAAAGAACGAGAAATAAGTGAGTCTCCTGACACCTGGGCGGAGATAGCTCCACGAAGGTGGCGGGCAAACACTCTCCATCACCTTCTACACAAATAAGACCATCGCACACTTCTCCACACCATAATTCAAGGGGGGATGACAGAAAGCAAGAGAAGAAAAAGGCGAGAAAACGCTCTCCATCACCTTCTACACAAAGAAGACCATCGCACACTTCTCCACACCATAATTCAAGGGGGGATGATAGAAATCAAGAGAAGAAAAAGGCGAGAAAGAGGTCATCCTCTTCTCCATCTTCTTCATCTTCTTCCTCTTATGAAGAAAGTGATGGTGTAGACAAGGAAGACCAAGGCAAGAAAAACGCGAGAAAGAGGTCACCCTCTTCTCCATCCTCCTCAAGTTCTTCCTCCTCTGAAGAAAGTGATGGTGCAACTTTCAAACGACCAAAAGGAAGAGGCCATAGGAAATCCTATGCCGCATGGAAGAGATCGTCCAAGCTCAACAAGTTCAAAGAGGGAGGAAAGAGCATCTATTTCCTTACCTATGATGGCACCTTTGGTGATACATACAAATTCTTGGCTTTCATCCAACAATTTGATGCGGTGTTTGGAGATGAGGGCTTTACGGAGTCCTCTAAGCTACACTATGTAGCCATGCACTTTCAAAAGTCCGTCAGGCAATGGTGGTCTAGCCTATGAGAAAATGGTGAAGCTTCCATGAACATGGAAAGCTTTGAGAGCTTCCATTATGAAGCAGTTTTTGGCCATTGATGCCAAAGACAAAGTACTCACCGAATGGTGAAGCTTGAAGCTCTCTCCCTACGAATCCATTCACAAATATGTAGACAAGTTTTGGTACTTACATGTCAAAGCCACTGTCTTCAAAAAGATGGATTTTGGAGAGCAAAAACAACAATTTTGTGCGGGCTTAAATGAAGAAATGGCCGAGTATGTCAACTCCCAAAGGCCACACACCATATCTGCAGTCATATACCGTACCATGGTGGCTTCATGAATCAATTTCCAAACAGGGGCTAAGATATATCTGAAGCCCATGGAGAACAAGAACCGTAACAATGAGCCTAAGGGGAAGGACAATGTCCAAAAGTCTCCTAAAGGCAACGTCAATAACAACAAAGCTAAGGAGAAGGGAGTTTATAAAGGCAAAAATAAACTCTCTCGTGAAGAGCTTGAGTGTTATTGTAAAGATAACCGTTGTTTCAAGTGCAGGGAGCAAGGGCATGCTTATCATGCTTGCACCCACAAGAATACACGAAACGAGCCTCCTAGAGATACCTTGGTTGAAATCCAAGAAGAGGAAGCTTACCAGAAAGGATCTCCTCTATGCCATGCTTGGGGAAAGGTAAGAGAACATGATGCTTTTATTCTCTTCGACCCTAGTTCTACTCACAATTTTATATCCACAGAGTTGGCCACCAAGCTAGGCATCCAAGCCTATGAGATGGGAGATGTCCTACCTGCCGATGGTGCTTTCAAGGGGCAAGAAGCTTCAGTCACTCCCTTAATTGGGAAATAGAAGCTCCATGTCCAAAGCTACGTGGACAAAGAGGACTTCTTTATCTCTCCTCTCAAGCATGAGGATGTAATCCTAGGGGCACCATGGTTTGATCGCATGGCTGCCAATGTTAAATTCCCTGAAAGGAAAATCTACTTTAGGTTCAGGGAAAAAGATATGTACATAGATGCTAAGGAGTTGGGTAACACCATACCCATTGTACATATGCAAGCTTTCAATAAGTCAATAAAGAGCTCTATTTCCGTGTCCATGATTTTTGTTAAAGATTTTCAAAATGAACCTTATGCTTTAGCAACAGAAAATATAAACAATCACAACGAATTAGAGTTACTAAATTTTTCAAGGGATTTCAAGATGTTTTTATCGACAATATCCCTTGTGAACTACCTCCCGAACGAGGCAATGATGACCATGCAATTGAACTTCTTCCAGAAAGTTCACCGCCTAATAAACCTCCTTATAGAGTTTCTCAAGCTCAACCAGAGGAGATTATGCGGCAAATGCATGAGTTAGTTGAAAAAGGGCATGGTTAGGCCTAGCTCATCTCCATTCTGCTCAGCCGTATTATTAGTGCAAAAGAAAGACGGCACATACCGTATGTGTGTTGACTATAGAGCACTAAATAGGATCACTATCAAGAATAGGTTTCCCATTCCATGGGTAGAAGACCTATTTGATAAGCTACAAGGGTCGACCTACTTCAATAGAATTGACCTAAAAAGTGGCTACCATCAAATAAGGATAGTTGGTCAAGACATTGTAAAGACCGCATTTTGACTACATTTGGTCTTTACGAATACATTGTCATGCCTTTTGGCTTGACCAATGCACTAGCCACATTGAACCGCTTGTGGCCTCACTGAACCTTTACTGGAGTGTTCTTTGATGATATTATCATCTACTCTAATTCACTAGACGAACACAAGAAACCTCCAATTAATATTTCAAGTTTTACGAGACAATAAACTTTATATTAATAAAAAGAACAGTGATTTTTTCTTACAAGAGATTCAGTATTTAGGTCACGTTATCTCTCAAAATGGCATCCAAATGGATCCATCAAAGCTACAGGTAATAAAAGGATAGCCTAATCCAAGGAATCTTCATGAACTAGGAAGCTTTATAGGTATTTGTGCATACTATAGATGCTTCAAAGAAAAGTTCATACAAATCACGGGTCTACCAAGGAGAACAATTCTTTTAAAAAGCTTAAAGAAAACCTTATCTCTCAACCTGTGCTTACACTGTCAGATCTCTCAAAGCCATTTGAGGTCCAATGTGACGCTTGTGGTGATTGCCTTGGAGTTGTTTTGCTTCAAAGAAGGGCCCACCATAGCCTATGAAATTCGAAGGCTTGATCCTGTTGAGCAAACTTTAGGCATATATGAAAAGGAACTCCTCGTAGTTCTACATGCCTTAGACTCGTGGAAGCACTATTTATTGGGGACTCCTTTCATTCTGCGGACGGATCACCAAAGTCTTAAGTACTTCATGACGCAGACCAAGCTCTTCGACAAACAAATGAGGTGGACAAATTTCCTTTCGCAATTTGAGCCCTTGCACTAGGGAAGAAAGAGGAACCATTTACTTTACAAGATGGTTATCTTCTCTATGGCAATAGACTATGTGTTACTAACTCACTATGTGAGAAAGTAATGTATGAATCTCACGCTCCTCCTTATGTGGGTCACAAAGGGATTCAGTGTACCCTAAAAGGGATTGAAACATATTTCTATTGGCTACCATGAAAACAAACAAGAGTATGTTTCTAAATGTGTGGTATGTCAAAAGATGAAGTTTGATAGAGGGTTGCAACCTGGATTGCTTCAACCTTTGCCAATCCCTAATTCACCATGGGAGAGCATATCCATGGGTTTTATCTTTGGATTGCCTAAGTCTATCCATGGGAATACGAGAATATGGACGATAGTAGACAGGTTCAACAAACAAGCTCATATTATACATGTCAAAAAGACTATCAAAGCCCATCAAATGGCAACCCTCTTCATAACACAAATCTTCAAGTATCATGGCTTGCCAATGTCCTTAGTGTTGGATAGAGATCTAGAATGACCAGTAATCTCTGGAAGGGTCTCTGTGAGAATTTAGGGACAAGCCTAAACTTCTCTTCGGTCTATCACCCGCAAACGGATGGCCAAAGTGAAATAGCTAACCTAACAATTCTTGATCTACTAAAAGGCTATGTAACGGAAGTAGATCAAAGGTCCCAATGGGAGAAGTACTTACCCTTAGTGGAATATGCCTACAATAATACTGTACATACCTCCATGAAAAGCACCTTTCGAGGTAATTGAGGAAAGATCTAAAAGTCCCCTACTACTTAAGGTACACGAGAAGATCTTTACTGCAGATGAGTATAGCCGAGACCTACAAGAATCTTCCCAAAAGATTAAGGATGCTATCTCTATCTCACAGCAAAGGCCAAATTCTGTTGCTGATAAGCACAGAAGAGCCGAAGCCTTTAAAGAAAATGATTGGGTCTTTCTTAAATTTCCCAAGGCTCGATTAAGGCATACGATGGGAAGAATCCTACAGGACACCAAAATTACTATGCTAAGTTAGCAAAAAAGGTAGTATGGTCCCTTCCAGATTCTTAGACCAATCAATGAGATGGCCTATAAACTTAAGTTGCCCAGTCATGGGCTCATACACAATGCTTTTAATGTGAGCCTACTAAAGCCTTACAAAGGAGGGCCACCTCAAGAAACAACTATTGAAGACCCACTAGAGATTGAGGACCAAGAAGAGGTGCTGCAGTACGAGTCCATTCTCCGACATGAAGACAAGGTATTGAGAGGCGGTAAGATTATCCGACGATATCTTATTAAATTTAAGAACTATCCTTTTGAAGATGCTAGATGGATGCAAGGCATTCAATTAAAGGATAACCTAACCCTTGTCAATGCTTACAATGCTTCCCTAGAGTAAGAAAATGTACAAATGTTTAAAACATGAACAAAGTTTTTGTCTTATAAGACTCTCTTTTTCTTTATTGTGCACAAATGTTAAGTAGTATGCATGCTTAGAATCAAGTTTGCGGAGACGACGTCTCCCAAACACCAAGTAGAGCTTGTCACTCTACTATGGAAGATTGATAGGACTAATGCGCAGACATGCTTGTAGCAGCTTAGGCTCTCAAGCAGCAAATGGATTAGTCATCCAATCTGGAACGATGTCGTAGGGTAAGATAGGGATCCTCTACCCGCTAGAACAAGGACTAATGAATAGGATTTATCTTGTCTACCCCCTAGTCGAGGACGACTATGAATTCAGGAGAGAGGTAATGTCATAATAACTAATATCTAATTCTCCTAAATGATTTTCTCATGTTAAACCGATCATTTAATATGGGGAAGTACCAGGGAAGAAAAATCTAGAATATTGGTTAAGCTGGCAGACCGGTCACAGTAGGGATCCAAAGGGGGGGGCATCTGCAAACGAGCAACATGCAAACAATGGGCTTCAAAGACCCTAAGGTTCACCCCATTAAGACTTCCAAAATACCAAGGTTCCAAATTCAAAGGTTGTGTCCAATGGTCGAACCCTAGGTAACCCTAGGTAAAATTGGATGCTTGTGGGATGCTTGTGGTAAATGCTGCACCTGATATGAAAACTGCTCGAAAATAGGGAAAATGGAGCGGAAACAATACGTGCTATGTAGCACAAACCGTAGAAGACTATTAGGCACCTGTTATGCAGAAAACGGGATTGATAGAAATTCTGCACAAAATGACAAAATAGCCTGTGCAGTACTGCCTGTAGTGGAAACGGAGGCCGAAATGAGCCCAAATCAAAAATCTGAGCACACCAAGCTCTACGAGCTTACCCGAAGTATTTGTCGACCTGCGAACGCTCGCCAAAGCTCACTGAAATCGGAGAAAGGGAGCAGGTGTGTATTGGAGCAGCTGGCGACTAAGCCCGGGAGGACGCAACGCAACCTGCTCTGATACCAATTGTTGGAATTAGGGTTGCAGAGAAACACACACAGCTTGGAGAAGACGAAGGAAGGTCAAGGCACACAATAGAGAGAGTGTTATTTAGTGTGCAATGGAAAGATAGATAGCCCTAGAGTGATAGCCCTAGAGTGACGGGGGAAAAAACCTCCTAAAGAGGGAAAAAATGCCCCGACGGTCCTAGTGTGTTCACACACATCACTACCACATGTATATGGTAACATCTGTCTCCTTCTCAAGCTTCAATGGAAAGCTCATCATCTACTCCAAGCTTGTGAGAAGGGAGGCCTACACCAACAACTCTTGGCTTTGGGATGCAAATCCAACCGAGAGCCAAGCTTGAATGCATACTTATCTCGTCTATCATGCTAATTACTAAGCTATGCTAAGCTATTATGAGTGATTATGAGAGGAAATATACATCTTTCTCGTAAGACTACTCCTTCTTCCTCTCAATCTACTCTCATACCTCGCTAGCTCTCACCCTCTTCGAAGGTGTGTGAGGTCTTGGAACTGAGACCGTGAGGGAATTAATGTTGTGTTTTAAAGTGTTTTCTTAGTGCTTGAAGCTTCCATCTTCATGGCACTAGCTAGTTATTGAAGGAACACAAAGTATTGTATTGTAAAATGTCTCCTTTGATGGGGGAAACTTATAATACAAAACCTTTTGGGGGGGTTGACCGGCTCCATGTAAATCGGGTCCTCAACTGTTGTCAATAGCTTAATTTTTCTCTCTCTTTGAGTATTGTTCATGCCTATCTAACTAGGTGTCATGATTTTTGTTGCTCTCTCTATCCAAGCACTCTTGCTATGCTCATTAGGAATCTAATCTAATGAAATGCTCATTAGAAATCTAATCTAATGAAATGCTCACTATGTTTATGCTATTTTCTGCTATACACAAGTTTTTAGGCCATTGAATGTTACATTGGTATCAGAGCACAAGGTTTCTCTTTTCTTTCTCAAGAAGGGAGGTCCTCAAGCTAGCTATAAATGGTTGGTATTATTAATTGAAATTGAGTAAGTAGAATAGGGATTTCTTAGCCTTGCAGTGCACCTGCTTCGTACAAATAACGGGGCATCATCATGAGAGCTATGGTCTTAATAGTGGAGTCCTATGGGGCTTGGCTACGGCTTAACCACTATTGAGCTATTAGAAGACAGGAGCCGGTATTGTTTTGGTGTTGAAAGACCCTCTCTTCTATTCTGTTGGAAGGCGTTGTAGCAATCACCTAATCGCAATCCACACAAAATTATCAATCCGTGGATCGGCAACCCGGCTAGGGCGTGGAAGCACGAGCATCGGATGAATAGAATAAGAGGATTCATGAGTATGATCATCGAATGCAAGTAGAGATTAGCCAAGACAAGACTAACTCTAATAATACTCTAATCACTAATCAATCAACTCCTGCACACATCAAACCCACCGAAGTCCGACTTACCATAGACTAAAAACCCAAAGCACACTAATGATAAGCACACACTAATTGCATTGGTGTTGGCCTCTCCAATCATCGCTTGCCAATCAAGGCACTTCATCAATAGCTACACACACGAGGTGAATGGTGCTAGAGTTTCATAAAACCTATCCACACACAAGCAAACAACAGGGCACACACACTAATTACAAGATTAAGACCCTACTTAATCAACCTATTTAGTGATGCTAAATATCGCAAATCGAATGCTCATAGAAGGATAAGAGTGGTTAATATTAAGAAGTTAATGCACAAACTCAAATCTAGAATAATGAGAAAGGTGAAACTACTTCATGACATAATGGAATGGAGGAGAAGTACACTAATGAGAAAGTAGAGATTAAATTAAGAATGGTTCTCTAATTACAATGGATTAGCAGTAGCCTCTTAAGCATGGGCATTAAGCTCAAGGCTAGGCCATCCATAGAGTGAACACTCAAGGGAGAAGGAGCTCTCAAAAGTAGATCCTCAAGAGTGGATACTCAAGAATGAAGCCTCCTTGCATAAAGGCTTCCTTTTAACCACAATCCCTTTTACTATGGGTTTAAGTTTGAGCCCTCTATTTAACATATACAACTTTGGAACTCCCAATGAGCCGAAGACTCATACAAAGTGAGTAGGAAATAGTAAGTCACATCCATAGCATATCTCCCGCTTGATGCATATTCGGTGTAGCCTGTGTTAGCCGTTGCTAACATTCCCCCCTTCCTAATTTGGCGCACGTTCTCGTATGCCGGTGAAGCAAAACACGGTGACATGGTAGAAAGCAAGTCCATGGAAGAAATGTTGAGTTGCAAAACATAAAAACATGTAATGAGCATCAGAGAGCAACAAGGGTAAAAACATGAAGTACAATGAGCAATCATGCAAAGTGAATTTTTTGCTTCTAAAAGATGGGTGAATCATAGTAAAAACTAGACAACATAAAGCAAAAAAACACTCAACTATCATGAAGATTAAACCACTTGAAATTTCAGTTTTATGCATGAAACACAAGCAATTAGTTATGAGCATAGGCTAATGCAAGTTCATAAACCTACTAGCCTAGAAACTATGTGACCAATCTTAATAAATCATTTAAGTCTATCATGTTTACGGGCTATAAAAAGGCTCCTAATCTATTAGTACATTGTCACAGCTTTGTAAAGTGCATGGAAGTTTTGTTTTTGTCATTCATTGAAAAATTAAAGCACAATACAAAAAGTGTTCCAATAATCTACTAGACTACCAAGGTTATGGCTAACCCCTATCAGCCCAACACATCGGTTTAGGTCCTTGACCAAGCGAGCCAAGGTTATTCCCGTCGCCTGCCAAGTGACAATAAGGCGCTAGGCCTCACATAGACCCAACATAACATAGAAATTTTCTTTTCATGTGTCTAGTAGCATTTTTGCTACTTTTTCTTGACACATTTTTGCTTCATTGATTCATTTTTTAGCACTTTTTTATTGCTTCCAACATGAAATGCTAATGGTAGATGGACTAAAGGCCTAATCATAGCCCTATGTCATGTTAAAAATGAATGGAGTATTAAGTCTAGGACTAATGAGAATGAACCTAGATTAACCTAAGGTCAAGGCCAATTATCTATGATTAGCACACATAAAAGCTAATTTTTTGATGAGCTAATATTCACAAAGCAAAGTGTTGAAGCTTTGGTATGCCTAGATTTTGAACATGAAAGAACCATAGCTTAGAAGCAAAAATTACTTAAACCAAGCATAGAGAATGGAGAGATGAACAAAAGAGCAAAATCATGGAAGGATTACACCTATTCATGCTCTTTTGAGCATCCTTGCCTTGAGCAAGCATCCCCTTTGTAGAGAAGTCTCTTGATCTTTTTATTACAATTCAACTTTTTTGAAGCTAAGTGAAAACACAAGATACAAAAGCCATTTATTGAAAGCCAAAAACACGCAAAAAAAACATTAATGAAAACCTAAAGGTAGGGTCTTGCATACTCAAATTTACCAAAGGAAAAAAACCCAAGGGAAAAAAGTGCCTTTGATTATGCACATGGTGCTCTTTGATAGCAAATTTATGTATACACATTAAAATGAGAGAGAATGGGCTTCTACATAAGTAAATTTGCAATTTAAAGTCTCTCATGCATGATTCAAAAGTTGATTAGTTTCTAGCTCACTTGAAGTATGGAATTTAAAACAAGCCAAGAGCTGAAAATAATGCAACTTTGATGAAAATGAAGTGGCTCTTGAAAGCCGAATTTTACAATTTAAAAGTTCCAAACAAGTTGGTTAACAACTAGCTCACATGAAATTTTACAATTTTAGAGGAAGAGATGATTGCAACTTGATGAAATGAAAATGAATGGCTCTCAATAGCCAAATTCTGTACTTGAAAGCACTCAAACAAGTTGGGTAAACACTAGCTCAAATAAAAACATTTGCATTTAGACAAAACTTAGAGCTAGAATTTATACAACTTTTAATCCAAAGAAAAGGAATGGCTCTAAATAGCCAAGTTTTGCAATATTTTGCAATGCCGACATCTCGTATCTGCAATGGAATCCCACTTTGCCAATCACTATTTGAAATGAAGCTCAATTGTTAGTGCATAAAAATATTTGTCATTCAACACAAGCACTAAAAATTTCATGATCAATCACAAACTCAAAATGATACGTCTCTCCTATGATTATTTAAAAATCTCAATGGTCAGTGCTATGTAGTGATTTGCATCAAATCAAACACCTAAAGAATGCATAATAATGCCAAGCCCAAACTTTAATGATCTCTTTTGGCTATCAAACATGCTCAATTTTAATGCTTTCCAATGATTTTCTAAAGTCAATTCATTATCTAAAGTCGCTCTCAACAAAACGCATGTGTATGCCCAAAGCACTTTTCCTTTTATTGCAATGAAAACTTCAATAAAACCTAGCACTAGGTCACGTATGAGCCAAATCAAAGCACACATGAAGAAATTGTATGCTCCTTGAATTGCCAAATATTACACCAATGGTAGTGAAAAAGTGCAGTGTTTAAATCTTTTGTGCTTCTCTAAATCAATGAAAACTTTGAATTTTGTACTAAGGAATAATGTGGAAATTTGCGCTCAAGACAATTTTGAATTTGTGACCGGCTCACTACTGTCCAACGTGGTTGACATAATCTATGGCCTCATTTTTTATTTTTTATCTTTTTTATAGCGACATTACGAGTGGGAACCTCATCTTGCCTTAATGCAACACTCTTCTCGTTCTATTTTACATTTTTTGAAAAACTCGGCTGACAACTGCAGGCAAGAGAAGGCGAGGGAGAGAGCGAGTGAGAGAGAGACTGGAGCATGATGATGGTTTAGAGATGGAGTTGAGGGGCCTCCCTTGTCATGTTAACCTCCGAGCTTATGCTTGAAGTCGTCCTATGCAGGCTACTGTAATGACGGAGCTGGAGAACCAGCCAATACAAGGGGTTGCTGTTAGAATACAGGCGAGAAATCAGAGAAATGACAACCCCATGCAAAGAGAGATAGAGAAGCTTCAAGATGATGACAGGCTCAGTGCACTAGTACAATTGTTTCTCCAAATTGGACATAGAGGGGAGTCCAAGATTCAAGTTAATCATGAGACTCTGGTTGTCTATGGCATTGATTGCTTTCAGCACCTCAAGTCTCAGAAGATACAAAACTTGAAGGTTCTTGAAAAACTAAAGCTCCTTTCCAAGACTTGTGAAGATGTATTCAAGCATGCTTCTCAAGTATGCGAGCAGGTATGGCGGGAAGAGGCAGTGGACCAGTAGTGTGTGTGTGTGTGTGTTTCCGTTGCATTACCTGCAGGCATTTTGTGTACCTCTCAAATGTTGGAATTAGGGTTGCAGAGAAACACACACAGCTTGGAGAAGAGGAAGGAAGCTCAAGGCACACAATGGAGAGTGTGTTACTTAGTGTGTAATGGAAAGATAGATAGCCCTAGAGTGATGGGTGTATATACAAAGCTCGGGAGAAAAAACCTCCTAAAGAGTGAAAAAATGCCTCGGCGGTCCTAGTGTGTTCACACACATCACTACCACATGTATATGGTAACAAATCCCCCCTGGACTGATGTGGTGAACGAGAGCTGGCACATGAGTAAAGGGAAGTGTCATGCCCTAAGGACATGATCGGTCCACAAAGGGGAGTAAGCCTAAAGCTTTGTGGAAATCTTCAAGCTTCTCACGAGACAATGCCTTTGTGAAAAGATCTGCAAGGTTGTCTTGTGTTGGCACATAAGCCAAGCTGAGCTCTCCTGATGAGAGCCTCTCCCTGACATAGTGGTAATGCACCTCAATGTGCTTTGTGCGAGCATGAAAAACTGGGTTCCTCGCAACTGCCAATGGGCTCTGACTGTCAGTGTAGATAGTGTTGGCTGTGTCCTGTCGAACACCCAAATCAGCCATAAGGCGTCTGAGCCATACTTAATCAACCGTACCTATGAAGATTGCCCTGTACTCAACCTCACAACTCGAAGTGGCCACAGTAGGTTGATTCTTGCTCAACCATGATATACATGAACTGCAAAGCATGAAACAAAAACCACTTGTAGACACTCGCGTGTCAAAACAACCAGCCCAATCTGAGAACGAAAAAGCATGTAATTCTGGCGGCAATGATTCCCCCTTGGGATAAAACAAGCCAAGATGTAAAGTGCCACTAAGGTAGCGGAAAATACTCTTGAAAGCCTGCTAATGCGTAGACCTTGGGCTATGCATAAATTTGCTGACCTGTGAGACTGCAAACTAAATATCCAGCCTCGTGTTGCATACATAAATGAGGCAGCCAACAACAGTTTGATAAAGAGTGACATCACCAGGATCGCCAGCATCATGTAGACTCAACTTCAAACCTGTTTCCATGGGAGTGGCAATAGGTTTGCAATCCTCAAGTCCAAACTTACATAGCAATGTCTCTATGTAACTTTTCTGACACAAGGCAATACCACCATCACACTGCTTAAACTGTATACCCAAGTAATGATGCAACAACCCCAAATCTTTCATCTTGAAAGTAGCATTCAAATCAGCCATAAATTCAGCAATATGTCTCTCATTTGGTCCAGTGATCAACAAATCATCAACATAAAGAACCACAATGAGAAGTACATCAGCCTCACGCTTTACATACAATGTGCTTTCTGTAGGACTGTTACGAAAGCCTCGTTTAACCAAATGAGTGTCAGCTTTCTCATACCAAGCATGAGGAGATTGCTTCAACCCATAGAAAGCCTTCTTACATTTGCACACTTTGTCCTCTTGTCCTTTTATGACAAAACCGCGAGGCTGCGTTACATAAACTTCCTCAAATATGTCACCATTCAAGAAAGCAGTAACAATGTCTGATTGATGTACATCCCAACCTAAATGAGCTGCCAATGCACATAGAAGATGCATAGTAAACCATCCAGTCTCACCAACCATCCGGCTTGCGTTTCAACTTGTAAACCCACTTCGTACCAATGGCCTTTTTGCCAAGAGGCAAATCACATAAAGTCCATGTGCCATTTTCTATGAGTGCATCATATTATTATTGCATGGCAGCCATCCAATTTTCTGAATTCTGTGCTTCATGAAAAGACAGAGGCTCCTCAACATCATGTAAGCTAGACACAGCCAAAGCATAACAATCTGATGCATAAGATGCATGGCAAGAGCCTGAACGAGTACGACTAGACAAAGGTGCATCCAATTTACTGTCACGCAAAGTGTGCACCAGCCATTTTCGCATACCGCTAGCCTGCTCATTTTCAGCCGTTTCCTCATCAAGTACATCATGTACATCTGCATCAGTAATAGGCTGATGTAGAACATTTTTAGAAACCCCCATAGTCTGTACTTTTGCCTCATTGGAACTTACATTTGTATTTCCACCACTGAAAAGAGGCAACAAAGTGTCATAAATGTCCTTTGAGCTTACTTTACTGTTTCTAGTATATGACAGAAAGGGCTGAAAAAAATCTTCCACAAACACTACATCACGAGAAACCAGAATACGTTTTGTTTGCGGATGATACAACCTGTAACCTTTGCTTTCATCACTATAACCAACAAAAATACATTTGACAGCCTTATCATCCAATTTTCTATGCTGGACTTGTGGCACCAAAGCATATTCCAAACAACCAAAAACACGCATGTGCTTAATAGAAGGCTTTCTATCATGCCATGCTTCATATGGAGTAATAGATTGCAAAGGTTTCATAGGACACCTGTTAAGTACATAAGTGGCACACATGATGGCCTCAAGCCAAAAAGAATGCGGCAAAGCTTGAATTTTGACCATACATCGTGTCATTTCCGTCAGTGACCTTTTCTTCCTCTCAGCAACACCATTTTGCTGAGGCGTATAAGGCACTGTACATTGGTGTTTTATCCCACGACTATAGCCAAAAATGCATTAAATTCATAAGACATATACTCCCCCCCTTGATCGGAACGAGGGTGCCCATAGTACATTTCGACACATTTTTAGCCATAGCCAGAAATTGTTTGAAGCTAATAAAAACTTCGGACTTTGCTTTAAGCGGAAATACCCATGTATGCCTGGAGTAATCATCAATGAAAGTCACGAAGTACAGGTAATTTCCCAAGGACGGAGTTTGCATGGGCCCACAAACATCACTATGCACAAGTTGCAACCTGCATGTGGCCCGGACTGTGAACCATCCTTTGGAAACTTAGAATGCTGCATCTTACCCAAAATACAGCCTTCACAAACATGTTTGACAGGTGCTTCAAGAGGCGGAAAAGAAGCAACCATATCAGATTTCTGCAAACGCAAAAACTGGCATAATTTAGATGACCAAAACGTGCATGCCAAAGTTTTGCATTTGAAATAGCCCTTGAATCTGCAACAGCATTTGCAAAATTTTTTCCATACTTGTCATACAAAGTGATCTTATACAACCCACGACACAAAAGGCCACATGCAAGAATTTCATCACCAAAACTGAGATCATGAACTGTACATCTGTCATCCACAAATTTGACTACAAGTCCAAGTCTAGCAAGTGCGGATACAGACAAGAGATTCTTCTTGGTCCCAGGTACATAAAGTGCATCAACAAGTGTGAAAGAACTGCCATTAGTAGCAGTAATCACAATCTTTCCAACTCCCTGAAGTGGATAAGAGGCATTGTTGGCTCAAGTTACTGATTCACATGAGGGACAGACTTGAGAGAGGTAAACAATTCACGATGTGAGGTAATGTGCTTTGTAGCACCACTGTCGAAATATCACACATGTGAATCTGCAGCAACTGACAAGCATGCATCATGAACAACAAGATTGTAAGTGCACTCTACACTAAAGGTCCATTCTGCATCAACATCAGCATTACAGTCTCCTTTTACAGAAGACTCAACAATGGGTGCATTTGTAGTGGAACTAGCATTTGCAGTGGAACCACCCTCTTTCTTCTTAGCCTCTTTTGCCTTCAACTTAGGACACTAGACTACCAAAGTTACGGCTAACCCCTATCAGCCCAACACATCGGTTTAGGTCCTTGACCAAGCGAGCCAAGGTTATTCCCGTCGCCTGCCAAGTGACAATAAGGCGCTAGGCCTCACATAGACCCAACATAACATAGAAATTTTCTTTTCATGTGTCTAGTAGTATTTTTGCTACTTTTTCTTGACACATTTTTTAGCACTTTTTTATTGCTTCCAACATGAAATGCTAATGGCAGATGGACTAAAGGCCTAATCATAGCCCTATGTCATGTTAAAAATGAATGGAGTATTAAGTCTAGGACTAATGAGAATGAACCTACATTAACCTACGGTCAAGGCCAATTATCTATGATTAGCACACATAAAAGCTAATTTTTTGATGAGCTAATATTCACAAAGCAAAGTGTTGAAGCTTTGGTATGCCTAGATTTTGAACATGAAAGAACCATAGCTTAGAAGCAAAAATTACTTAAACCAAGCATAGAGAATGGAGAGATGAACAAAAGAGAAAAATCATGGAAGGATTACACCTATTCATGCTCTTTTGAGCATCCTTGAGCAAGCATCCCCTTTGTAGAGAAGTCTCTTGATCTTTTTATTACAATTCAACTTTTTTGAAGCTAAGTGAAAACACAAGATACAAAAGCCATTTATTGAAAGCCTCATTGCGACTTGCATAAAGACTAGCCAAAATATCCCAAGCCTGTTTTGCAGATTTTGTTGAACGGATGTGAGGAACAATGATGCGCTTCACAGACAATGCAATCAATGCATGAACCTGCGCATCCTTAACATCCCAACGAGCTTGTTTTGTCGTAGGCAAAACATTTCTAACAATAGCAATCCTTACAGCAAGACCTGCAACATCCTCAACATCGCCTACATCCTCAGAACCATGACGTACATCAATGCCCTACACAATGTTGCAGACGCCCTTTGACACAAGAACATGTTGCATCATATAAGCACACATAGGGTAGTTGTCCCCATCCAACCTATCCTTAGCAGCAAACATCTTGAACACATCTGCGTTGTTGTTGTCAGCCATGGTAAATGCTGCACCTGATGTGAAAACTGCCCAAAAATAGGAGAAACGGAACGGGAACAACACGTGCTATATAGCACAAACCGTAGAAGACTATAAGGCACCTGTTATGCAGAAAACGGCACTAAAAGAAATTCTGCACAAAAGGACAAAATAGCCTCTACAGTACTGTCTGTAGTGGAAACGGGGGCCGAAATGAACCCAAATAAAAAATCTGAGCACACAAAGCTCTTCGAGTTAGCCCGAAGTATTTGTCGACCTACGAATGCTCGCCAAACGTCACTGTAATCGAAGAAAGTGAGCAGGCGTGTGCTGGAGTAGCTGGCGACTAAGCCCGGGAGGACGTAACCTGCTCTGATACCAATTGTTGGAATTAGGGCTGCAGAGAAACACACACAGCTTGGAGAAGATGAAGGAAGCAAAAGGCGCACAATGGAGAGTGTGTTACGTAGTGTGTAATGGAAAGATAGATAGCCCTAGAGTGATGGGCGTATATACAATGCTCGGGGGAAAAAACCTCCTAAAGAGGGAAAAAATGCCCCGACGGTCCTAGTGTGTTCACATAGATCACTACCACATGTATATGGTAATGTCAAAGTGTAGAAAGACACCCTTTGACAGCACAAACACATCATGGTAGGGATTTTATGGAGCATGTGCAACTAACAAGCTGGAGGATCGGAGCTGCTGCTGAGTGTGCACCCATATTGCAAGAGCAAATAAATATTTTTGCTGACAGACCACACTTCGGCTCTAATTCTGTACCTTGGGAAACAAGTATATTCAATTGTTCAATGTAAGAAGTTGTATGGTTGTTTTGCAAAGAGGTAATTTTTTGCTAATATGTAGGACGAGCACGAATATAGGATGAATTTAGAAATGCACAAGAGGGCCCTTCAAGTGATAATTAGCTTCAGCTATGTGCACGCTTTTCTTTTGCAGGTGATGAACAACCGAGCCCGTGGGGGCATGTGTGTGTGTCTGAATCAAGCCAAGCAAGTGGGGGTTGTGTGAGGGTAGTGCATCATCCTTAGCTGCTCTGCCTAAATGAGTAGTGCACAAGAGCACCATGATTATGAAGTTGGTAACCAGCAAAACTGCAAGCTAATGGACTTGCATCAAAGGAGGAGTAACAAAATTGAAAGCCCATCACATCATCGTTCCAATATTATTATGGGGGTCTCTTGGGTCTTATCAACGTCGAGCAGTGATGCTCTTGCACATTCTGCCCGCATCGTCCTGCCTCCTAATCGGCCTCGGCCTCTTCCTCCGACCTGATCATGTACCCAGTTTCTTGAGAGAGAGCTGGTTGAAGGTGGTAATGCCGAGAGAGGGAGAGACCTGCATCATAGCATGTGGGATGTGAGTGTGTGATTCGTCAAGAGTGCGAATCATGGAGGCAAGCTAGAAATGGCATGTGTGTGTGTGTGTGTGTGTGGAGTTAAGACGCACCAATAATGGGCCAAGGGAGAGAGACTCGAGAGAGGCCAGGAGCACATCTCGGTAGGAAATCTAGTTGCGACATATGTGTGTGTCGTTTTGCTAGCGTCGAAAGTGAGGAGATAGCAGGGAGCCAGAATCGGGCCTTTTTGTGTGTGTGTGTGTGTAGTGCCAAAGCCTCTTTTATCTTTTTTCTCTTTTGAAAGATTGCAATTAGGAGACATTCCCACACTCGGGCATGACATAGAGAATGTGTGTGTGTTCATGAGAAAGTGGCAAGGGTCACACGGAGAGTGTAGCAGGATAAAGTTCGAGATCAAAATTTCCCCTCAAAAATTTCTCGCACAATTGATCTAAATTTGGACATTACGAAATTACATTGTTATTCTTGAGCAATGCATCAAAATTGCATGGAAGTTAAATCCAAAAGCATAATTAATCATTGATTTGCATCAAATCCAAGCACGATTATCCTCAAAATAATTGAAAATCCTCATGCAAATCTATAGATCATATAAAGTTCTTCCAATTCTTGTCCATCTTACTTCACTTTGATGATTCATACACATTAGAGTGGATTGGAATGCAAAAGAGTTTTTGGTTTTGATTTAAAATTTGAATCAATCAATGGGGAAATGCACACAAGCTTCACTAATGCATGATTTTCTTTCAATTGCCAATTCAACACAATTTATCAATTGCAACTCAATTTGCTCATATCCGCAGATATCCACAATTAGGCAAACCCAATTGGCACAAAACACTTGCCTATTCAAAACCGATTTTTAATCATTGCAAAATTAATCGCTCATATCTGAAAACCCTGATCATTCAAACCTTATTAGGGTTGTCATTTATGGTTTGTATGTGTAAACTTGAGTGATTTTTGGCTACAATTAAGCACATAAAGGAATGCAACATTGCCATGTTCATAATCTAGATCAATCATTAGCATGGCAATACAAAAAAATATTCACAATTGGGCATCAATTGAGCAATCTATCTCAACATATGACCCAATTTGTGATACCCATATCAATTATTTGTCCAATTCATCATCATAATTGGTAAAAAATACCAATTATTCATTCACCCATTGAATTGCACACGCCATTAATTGGCATACACACACAAATTTAGGCCAGAATTACATGAAAATAATCCATCAATTTCTCATTGCAATGCCCAAAGTGCAAACTCAATCAAGCATAATTGAATGCATGCATGCTCAATTTCAAAAAAAAAGTAACACTATTTTGACCCAATCAAGCAATGCACACACTAGAAAATTAAGCACAAAAATTCAAATTTGGCTCAATTGACAATACATTTAGGCTTATACCTAATGATTGCACACATTTTTCATAATCAAAAAGCATTTGGGTGTCCCAATTGACCATCAATCATTGAAAATCAAGTGGTCTTGGATGGACACACACACTCAAATTTTGCCCAATTTTTTGGCATTTAGGCTTATCCAATGATTGAATTAGCGTAGCATACTCATCAATTACATGATTGCATACTCACATATCATCAATTTTCTCAATTTTTGTATATGCACACACTCAAGATTACGTGCACACACACTTGAATTTTTTGATAGTTTTTTCCCTCTTTGGTTCATTACACACACAATGATTCTTATGCACACACATGAATTCTTGTTGCAAATCAAGCTTATTGTTCGCACACACATCATTCACTAGTCAAACTTTGCTGAGGAGTATAAGGCACTGTACATTGGTGTTTTATCTCACAACTAGCAAGAAATGCATTAAATTCATGAGACATATACTCCCCCCCTCGATCAGAACGGAGGGTGCCCATAGTACATTTCGACACATTTTCAGCCATAGCCAGAAATTGTTTGAAGTACTTAAAAAGTTCGGACTTCGCTTTATGAGGAAATACCCATGTATGCCTGGAGTAATCATCAATGAAAGTCATGAAGTACATGTAATTGCCCAAGGATGGAGTGTGCATGGGTCCACAAACATCACTGTAAGGTCTCTGACCCGATCACAAGAGCACCCTTGTACCACGAAATGAATACAATGGAATAAGTTACTATTTTTAGCAGTTTTTCAGATTCTGTCAGTGTCATGATGTTTAGAATGTTATAAAGCTTGAAAATGTGAATTAAAATAATTTTTGTGAAAAATTTCCAACAATAGTAAGTTTTTGGTCACCCAACCCGTCCAGTCTTGACCGTCTCGAAAATCTGCACCCGTACCCCGAATTTGAAAAAAATGCATTTTCGGACCCCGGGGACTGCTAAATATGGCAGGTACTCGAGCCAGTACGCCTTAGTTAGAGCTTCGTATGGCAATTTACGGCATCAATATCCGATTCGTATGACCCGTTTTAGCCTAAAACCAAATTTCCTAAAAATTGTCCGAGGAGGCACCGGGGGCCCGGGACTGTGTGGGAACAGGTCCCAGGCCACTCCAGATCAGCTTTAGCAGCTAGGGGGCGCCCTCTTGCTTTGTGGGAGTCTTGGGAAATCTGCCAAGCCTGCAACTCAGTCTCAGAACCAGTTAACCAAGCCAACCTGACACTTGGTGGGCAGAGAACTGGACTTGCCATGCTTAACTGGAGAAGCTCCCAGATGCATTTAGCAACCCAGATCGATTTTCAGCCTGTAGGAGCCTATTTAAAGACCTGCATACACACACACACACTTATGATCACACACACACACAGTGCATACACACACACCCACACACATTGGGGAGGTGCTGCCGAATCACACACCTATTGAAGAAGAAGCTAGGAGGGAGGTGCTGCCGAATTTTCATCTCAAGAAGCTCGATTAGATCAGAAAATCGAGAAGATTACCAGCTCTTAATCACGGTAATAACAGTTTAATTAATGCCATCTGTGAATCTTTTTCTCTACCATCAAAAATTCTCGTACATTATGCCTATTCCTAGCCGAGAATCTCTAGGACTACTCTCTAAATTCTCCTTATTCGTACTCCATTATGTAATCATTATCCCATAGCTGAATTATCAGCCATTCTTCACTCTCGATTAATGATTAGAGCATAATTATCAGAATCTTCTCTCTCTAGATAGCATAGTAATTAATCGGTAAGCTAGTATTTGTGTAGATTGAAGAGAATCACTATTGTAATCACTCATCAACATTGCAGCTTAATTGAATTCATTTTTTCTTATGCATTAAGACATAATTAAGGAGAAATTAATCCGTCATTAAGTCTCTAAGAAATGGGTTTTTCCTCACACATATGCATAGGGTAAATCTGCATCATCTAATTGCTAGGAAATAGTTTAATCATACTTAATCCAATTCTCTGGTAATTCTAATAGTGAAATCTTAATTATTCTTGATCATGCAAGCCAAATAATTATCTTAGAGCCGGTTCCCATAGGATTATGTGCCATCCTTAATGATTGCTTTGTGAAAGAAATCTAGACTCTCAATTAGGAGGGATTAATTGATGTCACTAATCTACCCATTGGACTGCTATGATGCTTGTGAACCTTAGCTCTTTCTCCAAGCTAATCATTTAAAGTAGTGAGAAATGGCCCCGGTTAAGAGAACTCGCTTTGGTGGAGCCCACGACCGCGAGGCGAGAACAAGCAATGTCAACGGAAAAGGAAAGGCTCCCATGGACGAGCAAATACCGGCCATCTCACGGGCCATCGATGAAGAAGTGGAAGAGGTAGATCATATTTTATTCAAGTTGTTTAAATTAACATTGCATACGCTAGTTAGGAATGCTCATATCCCAAACATGTTGGAGAAATCCGACGGAAACCTCGGCATTGAAATCATTGTACATTAAGTTCTAAAATAGGAAGGTAATGTCTGATGGGTATGCTGTTTGCAAGAGGAAAAAATGTTTGCTAGGGAAAATTTAGCTCGACATGTTCATTTTATTTCCAATGTTGAATCAGTCCTGACCCCCCCTACTGATCACAGGGGGCAGAGTTCCTCGTTAGGGCTCTTGAATCCACGACATGCTTTCTATGCGGTGGATACCCACGACTTGCTTTCTATGCGGTGGGAACCCACGTCTTGCTTTCTATGCGGTGGGAGTGTCCATGACGTGCTTTCTATGCGGTGGACATACCTAGTTGTATGGGCAGCTAGGCGACAACGGGAGGAGTGAACTCTCGCTGGAGGGGGGATGTTGTACCTCCAGAACATTGGAACTTTTATGAATAAGTTTGAGTAGAATTTTTACTAGAATTCTGTCTTGGTGTTGTTTGCAATACTGGTTGAAGGGCTGTATTAACGAACAACGTGATTCGAAATTAAACAAGAAATCTTTATGTTGAACAACCTTTGTGGTAGTAATTAGGTCACACAAGGAAGTGTGAGTGTGGGGGTGGAAAGTGGGGGCTTGGCTCAGGTTGCCAATGCCTACGAGATGGGTGGTCCCGATTGGTCGGGAACTCTCTGTCCCCATAGTGCTTACTCGATATTAGTAATGCTCATTGCCCCTAGAGCGGGGAATTCTCGAGAGTACGTGCCTCTGAAACATGGGGAAAAAGGCACTCGAGGCTTCTCTCCTCTTGGAAGGTGGGTCTTAGGATCGCTAGATAGCTAAGTACGCTTCCCCTGCGAGGTGGAGCTAGATCTCGTTGCTAGTAGGCTCGAACTCGACTCACTTTGTGATGAGAGATCGTCCGCTAGTTGAACCCTGAACCATTTTTGTTTGCTTCCGCTATAGATCTAGTGGCCACCAGGTTTACCATCAGATCCGTTGTTTGATATGACGGGGTGGGGACCTCACAATCACTATGCACAAGTTGCAACCTGCATGTGGCCCGAACTGAACCATCCTTTGGAAACTTAGAACGCTGCATCTTACCCAAAATACAGCCTTCACAAACATGTTTGACAGGTGCTTCAAGAGGCGGCAAAGAAGCAACCATATCATATTTCTGTAAACGCAGCAAACTGGCAAAATTCAGATGACCAAAACGTGCATGCCAAAGTTTTGCATTTGAAATAGCCCTTGAATCTACAACAACATTTGCAAAATTTTGTCCACACTTGTCATACAAAGTGAGCTTATACAGCCCACGGCACAAAAGGCCAGATGCAACAATTTCATCACCAAAACTGAGATCATGAACTGTACATCTGTCATCCACAAATTTGACTACAAGTCCATGTCTAGCAAGTGCGGATACAGACAAGAGATTCTTCTTGATCCCAGGTACATAAAGTGCATCAACAAGTGTGAAAGAACTGCCGTTAGCAGCAGTAAGCACAATCTTTCCAACTCCCTGAACTGGATAAGAGGCATTGTTGGCACAAGTGACTGAATTCCCATAAGGGACAGACTCGAGAGAGGTAAACAATTCACGATGTGAGGTAATGTGCTTTGTATCACCACTATCGAAATACCACACATGTGAGTCTGCAGCAACTGACAAGCATGCATCATGAACAACAAGATTGTAAGTGCACTCTGCACTAAAAGCCCATTCTACATCAACATCAGCATTACAGTCTCCTTTTACAGAAGACTCAACAATGGGTGCATTTGTAGTGGAACCAGCATTTGCAGTGGAACCACCCTCTTTCTTCTTAGCCTCTTTTGCCTTCAACTTAGGACACTGCTTGATCAAGTGATCGTTAGCTTTACAATAATGGCAACTCATCTTCTTTTTGCCCTTGTCACTAGAATTGCCAGACGAAGTGCTACCAGCAGAGGCATTAGGAACAGTATTTTTGCCGCTCGCAGCAGAACCATAAGAAGTGGCTGCATTGCTGTTACCACCCTTTCTTTGAGAAGCAATAAAAGCCTGTTCAACTGCACGCTGCCTAGTCCTGTTTTTTCTGGAAAGCAACTCTTGCAACAGCAATATGCATAATGCATCAAACTTGACAACTTCAGGATTTCCTTGGGTCATAAGTCTCCAAGTACTAGCAAAAGTCTGGTAAGAATCTGGTAAGGCATCAAGAACAGTCTGCACAAGGGAACTGTCTGAAATGACTTCACCTGTAGAAATAAGTTGCTCATTGATATCCTTGACACTAGCAAGGAAAGTGTCCATATCATCTTCCTCATGCATAATCTTGGACTCCAGCTCTTTACGCAGCAAAGCAATTTTAGCCTCATCGCGACTTGCATAAAGACCAGCCAAAATATCCCAAGCCTGTTTTGCACATTTTGCTGAACGGATGTGAGGAACAATGATGCGCTTCACAGACAATGCAATCAATGCATGAACCTACGCGTCCTTAACATCCCAATGAGCTTGCTCTGTCGTAGGCAAAACAACTCTAACAACAGCAATCCTTGCAGCAAGACCTGCAACATCCTCAACATCGCCTACATCCTCAGAACCATGACATACATCAATGCCCTCCACAATGTTGCAGACGCCCTTTGACACAAGAACATGTTGCATGATATAAGCCCACATAGGGTAGTTGTCCCTGTTGGGGTATAAAGCCCAATGTGGTCGCCCAGGTAAGTGGACGGGCCGCCAGGTATGTACACATATTCTTTTGTAAAAACCTAATAAGAACTCACTATGCTCTACAGATTACAGTAGAGCGAGTTCACCATATCGTCGTGCTCTTCTTCTCGCACTCTCTCTCGCGTCGCACTTCCGCTCGTACTCCTTCAACTGGTATCAGAGCTCAGATCGAGGCTCGGGGCAACACTGAAGGAGGCTAGAGTCACCAGCTCAGATTGGAGTGAAATTCGACAGGCGAAGACACGGCCCCAAATCTCGTGGGACAGCCCGAAGGGCTAGGTGTTGTCAGAATTTCATCCTGAGGTCATCTAGGCCACCGTTCGGCTTCGACAAAGGTCTGCGCAGGCCATTTTCGACTACGTGGTCTTAGTGGGTGTAGATCCGACTCTTCAAATTTGGGGTTTTTCGACCTACGACTGCAGGTGCTGAGGATATCGACACTCCCAGAGTGTTGATTTGTGGCTGTCTACACATCGAAGGACGGCTCACAGTTCTTGGAGGCGTGTCACATACGACACGGACGCATCTACACACAGACTGTAGGCGACATCCACTAGTTCATCAGGTAGCTTGTGTTTGCTGCTTGATATTCCAGATTTCATCCTGACATTGCAGGTACTTCCACATGGGATGTATTTTGAGAGATGATGTATGTCTGTTAAGGGTTTGTTGGCTGTGAGTGACGCAGCAAACAACCGCCGCAGCGGTTACAGCATACAGTGGGATATTTGTGGATGTATGACTTTGTGGGAAGTCTATGTACTGTCAAATTTACTGCAGCCTTTGTTGAGGGTCGAGTGAGGTTTTATTGAGCTAGGGGATTCTCGAATGTTGAGATCCTTTCGGTGATACAGGTCTTGGAGCGATCCCTCGAGCACCCTTAGTTAGGCAGCTAGGATGTATTGACTGTGAGTTAGACAGTTGGGATTGCATCTTTGCTTTACTGCCGTTGAGGCATTGTCGCAGCCTATGCTTACAGGACAGTGACAGGAGAGTCAGAGACAGTACAGGTGCAGGACAGGTTTACCCACAGCTTACAATGTTAGAGAGACAGTGGTTTTTTGAGCTGTTTTTTGGTCTGTTTTTAGTACACCAGAGCCATTTTACAAAGGAGACTCTGCCAAAATTTCTGCAGAATCTTAAGCTTTCTTGGTTCATTTGACAGGTTGATATTGGTTCAGAGGTCAGTTTACAGGGAAAACTCTGCCGAATTTTTCCCAGGAAAGTAAACTACTGTGAAGCGTAGCTATGGTTGGATCACAGGACACTGCTCTTTACAATATCAAGAAGCTGGATGGAACCAATTTATCATTGTGGAAGAAGCAGATTTGGCACGTGTTGGTACAAAAGAAGCAGATAAAACCTATAAAGCTCAAGGGGTTAAAACCAGAAGATATGGACGAAGATGAATGGAACGAAATGGATGAATTGGCACTTTCTACCATTATGCTGACTTTGGCAGAAAGCGTTTACTTCAATGTAGCAGACGAGATGTCGGCTTATCAAGCATGGTTAAAGCTGAGTGATCTTTATGAGAAGCAGAGTGCAGCTTCACAGGTATACTGGCTTAAGAAGCTTGTTGACTTGAAGATGAAAGAAGGGACACCTATGTCCAATCATCTGAATGAATTCAACACAATCTATAGTCAGTTGTCAGCTCAAGGTGTCAAGTTTGATGAACCTGTTAGAGCTATGTTCCTATTGATCACATTGCCGGAAAGTTGGGACACTTTTCGCACAACTTTGAGTAATTCTGCACCTCCAGATGGTTTGAACATAGCAGGTGTAGAAGGAAGTCTGCTTACTGAAGAAACCAATCGAAAGACAATGGACAAAGGCAAAGGAACAGCCTTAGTTGTCAGGGGAAGGACCAAAGAAAAGTACAAAGGTGGAAAGAGGAATCAGTCTCGTAGCAAGTCCCGCAGTGCTAAAAGCAAGAGTGACATTACCATTGTGGCAAGAAGGGTCACATGAAAAGAGACTGCAGAGAATGGAAAGCAGAAAAAGGCAAAGAGAAAACTGAAGACCATGGTGAGAAGAACAAGTCCTCAGTGAAGATTCAAGAAATAAATGTGACAAACACTGTTACAGAGGATGACAGTCTAGTGTCGGGAGACATCTACTTCTTGAAGAATACAATGGACTCAGCTCTTCTTACAGCATCTGATGGAAATGCACTGAGTGACTGGATTATAGACTCAGGGGCATCACTTCATGTGTCTCCAAACAAGGAGTGGTTTACTTCTTATGTGACCACTAAAGATCATGTTCGGCTAGGCAATGGGCAAACATGTGAGATCTTAGGTGTTGGAGATGTTCAATTGAAGTTTCAGAATGGCTCTTCTTTCACGCTGAAGAATGTGAGACATGTTCCCGCAATTACAAAGAGCTTGATCAGCACAAGTTTACTTGATGATGCTGGCTACGTCACCACTTTTGGACAGAACATGTGGAAGATATCCACGGGCTCTATGACAGTAGCACATGGAGT
Source organism: Adiantum capillus-veneris (assembly GCF_014529385.1). Taxonomy (NCBI): domain Eukaryota; kingdom Viridiplantae; phylum Streptophyta; class Polypodiopsida; order Polypodiales; family Pteridaceae; genus Adiantum; species Adiantum capillus-veneris. The sequence continues at coordinate 84,104,677 of NC_140946.1, read as the reverse complement.
AAAGTCTGGAGGACTTTACATGATTTATGTATCAAATGTCTCTAAAACTGTAATCAATGTAACCGAGCAGACGAACGTTTCTTTGTGGCATAGCCGGTTAGAACATATGTCCAAGAGGGGAATGGAAATCTTGTCTCGTTCTGGTTATTTTCCTGGCTTTTCATTTAATGATTTTGAATTCTGTGAACATTGTCTGTATGGTAAGCAAACACAGCAGCCACATAAGCATAGAAGCAGTAGAAGAGATACACAGTTGGCACTTGTTCATAGTGATTTGTGTGGACCTATGCCTAACCTATCTCTAGGGGGAGCTTCTTACTTTATGACATTTATAGATGATTACTCGAGGAAAGTATGGGTTTACTTTCTCACGCACAAGGATGAAGCGTTTAGTGTTTTCAAAACGTTTGTGACACTTGTGGAGAATCAGAGTGGCAAGAAGCTTAAATGCTTACGCACTGACAATGGTGGAGAGTATGTTTCAAAGGCCTTTCAGGACTTTTGTGAGTCAAAAGGTATAAAACGTGAACTTACTGCTCCTTATAATCCTCCTCAAAATGGTGTTTCTGAGAGGATGAATAGGACCATACAAGAGAAGGTCAGAAGTATGTTGTCTAATGCACAGCTGCCAAATGGGTTTTGGGTTAAAGCTGTATCAACAGCTGTTCATCTTGTAAATAGATCTCCTAGCAAGGTTTTGCAGAAGGATTCAGTGCCAGAGATGGTATGGTCAGGCAAAATGCCCTCATACAAGCATCTCAGAGTCTTTGGCTGTGAGGCATATACTCACGTTCCAAAGGAATTTAGGAACAAACTTGAGCCAAAGAGTAGAAAGTGCATCTTTCTAGGCTATGGTAATTCTGGTGAGATGGGGTACAGACTTTGGGATCCCGAATCCAGAAAGGTTGTCCGCAGTAATGATGTTCACTTTAATGAATCCAAATATGATTCTAAACCAGAGAGGGTTGAGGAGATTAGAAGAGTTGCCTTCCAAGAAGATGGACCTCCACGTGCAAGACAAAATGTCAGGGCTCAAGAGGAGCAAGGACAGGATAGAGTGGAACCACAGGTTGTGGCTGATGAGCCTGAGCCACCTATTGTGCGTAGATCTGGACGTGTCATGCGACCTCCTGATAGGTTTGTTCCATCTATGAACTATGTCATGTTGACTGATTGCAATGAGCCTTCATGTTACAAGGAAGCAGTGCAAATGAAGGACTCCGGGAATTGGCAATTGGCCATGCATTCAGAGATGACAGCTCTGCATAAAAACAAGACATGGAAGCTAGTTAAATTACCACAGGGCAAAAAGGCTCTACCTTGTAAATGGGTTTACAGGTATAAGATCACCGCTCATGATAGTCAGCCAAAGTACAAAGCAAGGCTTGTTGCCAAGGGCTTTAAGCAAGAACAAGGCATTGACTTTGATGAAGTCTTCTCTCCGGTGGTCAAGATGACTACATTGAGATGCTTTCTTGCATTGGTTGCCATATTAGATTTGGTGTTGCACCAAATGGATGTCAAGACAACGTTCTTGCATGGTGATTTAGATGTGGAAATTTACATGCAGCAGCCAGAAGGGTTTGTTGAGAAAGGCAAGGAAGATTGGGTATGCCAGTTGTTAAAGAGTCTTTATGGCTTAAAACAATCACCGAGGGCATGGTACCATAAATTCCACAAGTTTATGCTTTCTCAAGGCTACAAACGTAGTGAGTTCGATCACTGTCTGTATACAAAGAAGGCTAAGGATGGTAGTTGGCTGATCCTTATTTTGTATGTGGATGACATGTTGATTGCTGGCAAGCACTTGGAAGAAATTTCAGCTTTGAAGTCAAAGATGGCAAAATCGTTTGACATGAAAGACATGGGTGAGGCAAGTCATATACTTGGTATGCGCATTGAGAGAGACAGATCAAAGAAGTTGATTTGGTTATCTCAAACAGAGTATATTGACAAGGTTTTGCAACGTTTCAATATGGAGAAGGGAAAGGCATTGAGTGTTCCATTGCCACCATATGTGAAACTTAGCAAACAAGATTGTCCTGTGTCTGAGGAAGAACAGGTTGAAATGGATAAGATTCCATATGCGTCTGCAGTGGGTAGTTTGATGTATGCAATGATTGTTACTCGCCCAGACATTGCATTTGCAGTGGGAGTAGTACATCGATACATGTCAAACCCAGGCAAGAAACATTGGGAGGCAGTGAAAGGAATATTGAGATACCTGAAAGCTACAAAGAGTATGCGTATATGCTATGGGAGTCAGGAGCTAAGTGTAAAGGGTTTTACAGACTCAGATTATGTAGGTGACTGAGACAACCGAAGGTCTACGTCAGGGTATGTCTTTACATTGGTTGGTGGAGCAGTATCATGGCGTTCTAGATTACAAGATTGTGTTACTCAGTCTACTACAGAGGCTGAATATGTTGCAGCATCAGAGGCATGCAAAGAATCAATTTGGCTTAATCGACTAGTAACAGATTTGGGAATCAAAGAAGAGATGCCTGTGTTATATTGTGATAGTCAAAGTGCTATACAATTGGCTCGCAATCCAGTTTATCACTCAAAGACAAAGCATGTGGATGTGAAGTATCATTTCATCAGGTAAATGCTCGAGGATAAGCAACTTCAGCTTGTCAAAGTTCACACCACAGAAATCCCTGCTGATCTACTTACAAAAGGACTTCCCTCAGAGAGCTTTGCGCATTTTCGCAAGCAGTTAGGTGTAGGGTAGTACATCACTTCTCTACATCTCTTGTATATTAGCTTGTATAGTAGCTTCTCTCACACTTAAAGTACCACATTGGACTTTAAGTGGGAGGTTGTTGGGGTATAAAGCCCAATGTGGTCGCCCAGGTAAGTGGGCGGGCCGCCCGGTATGTACACATATTCTTTTGTAAAAACCTAATAAGAACTCACTATGCTCTACACATTACAGTAGAGCGAGTTCACCATATCGTTGTGCTCTTCTTCTCGCACTCTGTCTCGCGTCGCACTTCCGCTCGTACTCCTTCAGTCCCCATCCAACCTATCCTCGGCAGCAAACATCTTGAACACATCTGCATTGTTGTTGTCAGCCATGGTAAATGCTGCACCTGATGTGAAAACTGCCCAAAAATAGGAGAAATAAGGCGGGAACAACACGTGCTATATAACACAAACCGCAAAAGACTATAAGGCACCTATTATGTAGAAAACGGCATTGAGAGAAATTCTGCACAAAATAACGAAATAGCCTGTGCCGTACTGCCTGTAGTGGAAATGGAGGCCGAAATGAACCCAAATCAAAAATCTGAGCACACCAAGCTCTTCAAGCTTGCCCGAAGTATTTGTCGAGCTACGAACGCTCGCCAAACCTCACTGTAATCGGAGAAAGTGAGCAGGCGTGTGCTGGAGCAGCTGGCGACTAAGCCCGGGAGGACATAACTGCTCTGATACCAGATGTTGGAATTAGGGTTGTAGAGAAACACACACATCTTGGAGAAGATGAAGGAAGCTCAAGGCGCACAATGGAGAGTGTGTTACTTAGTGTGTAATGGAAAGATAGATAGCCCTAGAGTGATGGGTGTATATATAATGCTCGGGGGAAAAAAACTCCTAAAGAGGGAAAAAATGCCCCGGGGGTCCTAGTGTGTTTCACACACATCACTACCACATGTATATGGTAACGTCAAAGTGCAGAAAGACACCCTTTGACAGCACAAACACATCATGGTAGGGATTTTGAGGAGCAAATGCAACTAACAAGCTGGAGGATCGGAGCTGCTGTTGAGTGTGCACCCATATTGAAAGAGCAAATAAATATTTTTGCTGACAGACCACACTTCGGCTCTAATTCTGTAGCTTGGGAAACAGGTATATTCAATTGTTCAATGTAAGAAGTTGTATGGTTGTTTTGCGAAGAGGTAATTTTTTGCTAATATGTAGGACGAGCACGAATATAGGATGAATTTAGAAATGCCCAAGAGGGCCCTTCAAGTGATAATTAGCTGCAATTCTGTGCATGCTTTTCTTTTGCAGGTGATGAACAACCGAGCCCGTGGGGGCATGTGTGTGTGTCTTAATCAAGCCAAGCAAGTGGGGGTTGTGTGCATGTAGTGAGGTAAGGTAGTGCATCATCCCTAGCTGCTCTGCCTGAATGAGCAGTGCACAAGAGCACCATGATTATGAAGTTTGTAACCAGCAAAACTGCAAGCTAATGGGCTTGCATCAAAGGCGGAGTAACAAAATTGAAAGCCCGTCACATCATCGTTCCAATATTATTATGGGGGTCTCTTGGGTCTTCTCAACGTCGAGCAGTGATGCTCCTGCACATTCTGCTCACATCGTCCTGCCTCCTAATCGGCGTCGGCCTCTTCCCCCGATCATGTACCCAGTTTCCTGAGAGAGAGCTGGTTGAAGGTGGTAATGCCGAGAGAGGGAGAGACCTATATCATAGCACGTGGGGTGTGAGTGTGTGATTCATTAAGAGCGCCAATCACGGAGGCAAGCTAGAAATGGCATGTGTGTGTGTGGAGTTAAGACACACCAATAATGGGCCAAGGGAGAGAGACTCGAGAGAGGCCAGGAGAAAATTTCGGTAGGAAATCTAGTTGCCACATATGTGTGTGTCGTTTTGCTAGCGCCAAAAGTAAGGAGCCAACAGGGAGCCAAAATCGGGTCTTTTTTGTGTGTGGGTAGTGCCAAAGCCTCTTTTATCTTTTTTCTCTTTTGAAAGATTGCAATTAGGAGACATTCCCACACTCGGGCATGACATAGAGAATGTGTGTGTGTTCATGAGAAAGTGGCAAGGGTCACACGGAGAGTGTAGCACGATAAAGTTCGAGATCAAAATTTCCCCTCAAAAATTTCTCGCACAATTGACCTAAATTTGAAATCCATTTCGAAATTACATTGTTATTCTTGAGCAATGCATTAAAACTGCACGCAAGTTAAATCCAAAAGAATAATTAATCATTGATTTGCATCAAATCCAAGCACGATTATCCTCAAAATAATTGAAAATCCTCATGCAAATCTATAGATCATATAAAGTTCTTCCAATTCTTGTCCATCTTACTTCACTTTGATGATTCATACACGTTAGAGTGGATTGGAATGCAGAAGAGTTTTTGGTTTTGATTTCAAATTTGAATCAATCAATGGGGAAATGCAGACAAGCTTCACTAATGCATGATTTTCTTTCAATTGCCAATTCAATACAATTTATCAATTGCAACTCAAGTTGCTCATTTCCGCGGATATCCACAATTAGGCAAACCCAATTGGCACAAAACACTTGCCTATTCAAAACCGATTTTTAATCATTGCAAAATTAATCGCTCATATCTGAAAACCCTGATCATTCAAACCTTATTAGGGTTGTCATTTATGGTTTGTATGTGTAAACTTGAGTGATTTTTGGCTACAATTAAGCACATAAATGAATGCAACATTGCCATGTTCATCATCTAGATCAATCATTAGCATGGAAATACAAAAAAATATTCACAATTGTGCATCAATTGAGCAATCTATCTCAACATATGACCCAATTTGTGATACCCATATCAATTATTTGGCCAATTCATCATCATAATTGGTAAAAAATATCAATTATTCATTCACCCATTGGATTGCACACGCCATTAATTGGCATACACACCCAAATTTAGGCCAAAATTATATGCAAATAATCCATCAATTTCTCATTGCAATGCCCAAAGTGCAAACTCAATCAAGCATAATTGAATGCATACATGCTCAATTTTTTTTAAAAAAAGCAACACTATTTTGACTCAATCAAGCAATGCACACACTAAAAAATTAAGCACAAAAATTCAAATTTGGCTCAATTGACAATACATTTAGGCTTATACCTAATGATTGCACACATTTTTCATAATCAAAAAGCATTTGGTCTCAGACCAATGGACTGCCAGCCCCGGTCCCCCAGCCCCGGTCAACCAGCCCCGGTCCATCCGCCCAACCTCCTTTTATAGGCTTCCAGCCTGCTTGAACCCGTTCCCACTGGCAGCTGACCCCTGGCCGAGAGTCCGTGACCCCATTGGTTTGGCCCTTGGCCTCACATTACTCCCCCCTTGGAGAGGCGTTTTCGTCCTCGAAAACAAAAGAGGGGAATTTCTTCTTAAGAACACTAATGTTTTCCCAAGTGGCACCTTCCTCAAGTCGAGATCTTTCCACTTGACTAAAGCTTTTGACTACGTACATGCTGACGAGTACGTAGTTCATGAAAATCTAAAATGCATTCAGGTTCATGCGATTGAATGTGAGGTTCAGTGAAATCAACCAATATCTGCTAGCCGATAACATTGTCATCCCCATGCAAGCGTTTACGTAAACGACTTACATAAAATACCGGATGGACACGAGAGTGCGCACGTAACTCAAGTTTGTAGGCCCTATCACCAACTCGCTTGAGTATTGAATGGCCCACAATAACGTGGAGATAATCTGGGTGTAGGTCCAGTCTTCAGACTTTCTGAATGCTCTGGCACACGCAAAAATACCTCTTCCCCTTTCGTGAAGGTAACTTGCCGACGTTTCTCATCAGCATACTTCTTATACCGATCCTGTGCTTGTCGAACATTTTGACGAGCAAGTCTCAGCATTTCCATATGATCTTGGAGAAACTCCTTGACCTGTTGGAGCTTCTCAGTTGCCAACCCCACCGTCACTGGTGATCTAGGTTGAAAACCATACATAAGCATGAATGGACTAAAACCAGTTGTAACATGCTTAGCACTATTATATGCAAACTCAAGAATAGGAAGATAATCTTCCCAATCTGATTGCTTCTTGCTAACGTATGCTCGTAGGATATCCTCTAGCACTTGGTTGACTCGTTTCGTCTGACCATCTGTTTCTGCGGATATCCACAATTAGGCAAACCCAATTGGCACAAAACACTTGCCTATTCAAAACCGATTTTTAATCATTGCAAAATTAATCGCTCATATCTGAAAACCCTGATCATTCAAACCTTATTAGGGTTGTCATTTATGGTTTGTATGTGTAAACTTGAGTGATTTTTGGCTACAATTAGGCACATAAATGAATGCAACATTGCCATGTTCATCATCTAGATCAATCATTAGCATGGCAATACAAAACAATATTCACAATTGGGCATCAATTGAGCAATCTATCTCAACATATGACCCAATTTGTGATACCCATATCAATTATTTGGCCAATTCATCATCATAATTGGTAAAAATACCAATTATTAATTCACCCATTGGATTGCACACGCCATTAATTGGCATACACACCCAAATGTAGGCCAAAATTATATGCAAATAATCCATCAATTTCTCATTGCAATGCCCAAAGTGCAAACTCAATCAAGCATAATTGAATGCATTCATGCTCAATTTCAAAAAAAAAGTAACACTATTTTGACTCAATCAAGCAATGCACACACTAAAAAATTAAGCACAAAAATTCAAATTTGGCTCAATTTACAATACATTTAGGCTTATACCTAATGATTGCACACATTTTTCATAATCAAAAAGCATTTGGGTGTCCCAATTGACCATCAATCATTGAAAATCAAGTGGTGTTGGATGGGCACAAACACTCAAATTTTGTCCAAATTTTTTGGCATTTAGGCGTATCCAATGATTGAATTAGCCTAGCATACTCATCAAGTACATGATTGCATACTCACATATCATCAATTTTCTCAATTTTTCTATATGCACACACTCAAGATTACGTGTACACACAATGAATTTTTTGACATTTTTTTCCCTCTTTGGTCCATTACACCACCATTGGCAAAACATTAAACACTCAAATAATCAAATTAAGCATGGATTAGCACAATTAACTTGATAAAAGAGTTTATTCCACCTCTTGCAAGGGGAATAATCATACATTACACATCAAATGTTAGTGGTTATGTTAGCAAAGTTAGTAAAAAATTAGCATGAAATTAGTACAATTGGCATGGAGATGAAGCAAAAGTAGTAAGGGTTAGTATGAAATGAGTGAAATTGGGGGTTTGGGGTATTCATAACTCAAAAAATTAGCTTCAATTTGCTGCACAACATCATCAAATGAAACCAAAATTGAGTTATACACACTTAAAAACCGGTGAAATTAGTAGTGAAATTACTCTATTCTAAACATCAGTAGCTTAGGTTATCGATCCCCGGCAGCGGCACCAAATGTTGGGAGGCGTTGTAGCAACGACCTAATCGCAACCCACACAAAACAATCAATCTGTGGATTGGCAACCCGACTAGGGTATGGAAGCACCAGCATCGGATGAATAGAATAAGAGGATTCATGAGTATGCTCATCCAATGCAAGTAGAGATTAGTCATGGCAAGACTAACTCTAATCATACTCTAATCACTAATCAATCAACTCCTACACACATCAAGCCCACCAAAGTCCAACTTACAATAGACTAGAAACCCAAAGCACACTAATGATAAGCACACACTAATTGCATTGGTGTCGGCCTCTCCAATCACCACATGCCAATCAAGGCACTTCATCAATAGCTACACACACGAGGTGAATGGTGCTAGAGTTTCATAAAACCTATCCACACACAAGCAAACAGTAGGGCACACACACTAACTACAAGATTAAAAACCAACTTAATCAACCTAATTAGTGATGCTAAATATCGCAAATCGAATGCTGATAGAAGGATAAGAGTGGTTAATAGCAAGTCATCACACAAACTCAAATCTAGAATAATGAGAAAGGTGAAACTACTTCATGGTAGAATGGATAGAGAAGAAGTAGACTAATGAGAAAGTAGAGATTAGATTAAGAATGGTTCTTTAATTATGATAGACTAGCACTAGCCTCTTAAGCATGGGCATTAAGCTCAAGGCTAGGCCATCCATAGAGTGAACACTCAAGAGAAAGGGAGCTCTCAAAAGTGGATCCTCAAGAGTGGATACTTAAGAATGAAGCCTCCTTGAATAGAGGCTTCCTTTCAAAGGCTTTCACCACAATCTCTTCTACTATGGAATGAAGTTTGAGCCCTCTAGCTAGCATATACAACTTTGGAACTCCCCATTGAGCCCTAGACTTATACAAAGTGAGTAGGAAATAGTGAGTCACATCCATAGCATATCTCCCGCTTGATGCATATTCGGTGTAGCCTGTGTTAGCCGCTGCTAACATATTTCTTGAAATTAATGATATTTGAGCCATGGGTACATGAGCTTGAGTGCTTTTCTAAAGGGGTAAAGAGAAGTAGCAACTAGGTCTTGAAGTGCCAAAGTACACCTAAAAAGGTTTATACCTAAAAGTTGTTAGAATGGATGACAATAGTAAAGAGAGTGAAATTAATGTTGATAGCTTTGATTTTGCTAATGAGCGGGCTACTAATGATGTCTCTATGCTTGTTAACTACCTTGTTTCTAGGCTTCAACAAGCCATGGGCAATCCATCCCTCCAAAGTGAAGTGTAACGGTAGCTTTGTGGTCATGGGATTCTCCAAACTCCCCACCAAGAAGAGAGAGTACCTAGGAAGCCTCCTTGTGAGACTTCCAAAAGAGGCCTCTCTTCGATTTGGGAAGAAGAAGAGGATCCATACGAAGGGCTCAAAAATCTACTACTTGATGATGCATCTACTTCCCAAAGGAGAACTCACGAGCCCCCACCAAAAGAACGAGAAAGAAGTGAGTCTCCTGACACCTGGGCGGAGATGGCTCCATGAAGATGGCGGGCAAACGCTCTCCGTCACCTTCTACACAAAGAAGACCATCGCACACTTCTCCACACCATAATTCAAAGAGGGATGACAGAAAGCAAGAGAAGAAAAAGGCGAGAAAGAGGTCATCCTCTTCTCCATCTTCTTCATCTTCTTCGTCTTATGAAGAAAGTGATGGTGTAGACAAGGAAGACCAAGGGAAGAAAAAGGCGAGAAAGAGGTCACCCTCTTCTCCATCCTCCTAAGTTCTTCCTCCTCATAAGAAAGTGATGGTGCAACTTTCAAACCACCAAAAGGAAGAGGCAATAGGAAATCCTATGCCGCATGGAAGAGATCGTCCAAGCTCAACAAGTTCAAAGAGGGAGGAAAGAGTATCTATTTCCTTACCTATAATGGCACCTTTGGTGCTACATACATATTCTTGGCTTTCATCCAACAATTTGATGCGGCGTTTGGAGATGAGGGCTTTACGGAGTCCTGTAAGCTACACCATGTAGCCATGCACTTTCAAAGGTCCGTCAGGCAATGGTGGTCTAGCCTACGGGCAAATGGTGAAGCTTCCACGAACATGGAAAGCTTTGAGAGCTTCCATTATGGAGTTTTTGGCCATTGATGCCAAAGACAAAGTACTCACCCAGTGGTGAAGCTTGAAGCTCTCTCCCTACGAATCCACTCACAAATATGTAGACAAGTTTTGGGACTTACATGTCAAAGCCACTGTCTTCAAAAAGATGGATTTTGGAGAGCGAAACAACAATTTTGTGCGGGCTCAAATGAAGAAATGGCGGAGTATGTCAACTACCAAAGGCCACGCACCATATCTGCAGTCATATACAGTACCATGGTGGTTTCACGAATCAATTTCCAAACAGGGGCTAAGAGAAATCTTAAGCCCATGGAGAACAAGAACCGTAACAATGAGCCTAAGGGGAAGGAAAATGTCCAAAAGTCTCCTAGGCAACGCGAACAACAACAAAGCTAAGCGGAAGGGATTTTATAAAGGCAAAAATAAACTCTCTCCTGAAGAGCTTGAGCATTATTGTAAAGATAACCGTTGTTTCAAGTGCGGGGAGCAAGGGCATGCTTATCGTGCTTTCCCCCACAAGAATACACGAAACGAGCCTCTTAGAGCTACCTTGGTTAAAATCCAAGAAGAGGAAGCTTACCAGAAAGGATCTCCTCTATGCCATGCTTGGGGAAAGGTAAGAGAACATGATGCTTTTATTCTCTTCGACCCTAGTTCTACTCACAATTTCATATCCACAGAGTTGGCCACCAAGCTAGGCATCCAAGCCTATGAGATGGGAGATGTCCTACCTGCCGATGGTGCTTTCAAGGGGAAAGAAGCTTCAGTCACTCCCTTAATTGGGAAATAGAAGCTCCATGTCCAAAGCTACGTGGACAAAGAGGACTTCTTTATCTCTCCTCTCAAGCACGAGGATTTAATCCTAGGGACACCATGGTTTGATCGCATGGCTGCCAATGTTAAATTCCCTGAAAGGAAAATCTACTTTAGGTTCAGGGAAAAAGATATGTACATAGATGCTAAGGAGTTGGGTAACACCATACCCATTGTACATATGCAAGCTTTCAATAAGTCAATAAAGAGCTCTATTTCCGTGTCCATGATTTTTGTTAAAGATTTTCAAAATGAACCTTATGCTTTAGCAACAAAAAATATAAACAATCACAACGAATTAGAGTTACTAAATTTCTCAAGGGATTTCAAGATGTTTTTATCGACAATATCCCTTGTGAACTACCTCCCGAACGAGGCAATGATGACCATGCAATTGAACTTCTTCCAGAAAGTTCATCGCCTAATAAACCTCCTTATAGAGTTTCTCAAGCTCAACAAGAGGAGATTATGCGGCAAATGCATGAGTTAGTTGAAAAAGGGCATGGTGAGGCCTAGCTCATCTCCATTCTGCTCAGCCGTATTATTGGTGCAAAAGAAAGATGGCACATACCGTATGTGTGTTGACTATAGAGCACTAAATAGGATCACTATCAAGAATAGGTTTCCCATTCCATGGGTAGAAGACCTATTTGATAAGCTACAAGGGTCGACCTACTTCAATAGAATTGACCTAAAAAGTGGCTACTATCAAATAAGGATGGTTGGTCAAGACATTGTAAAGACTGCATTTTGACTACATTTGGTCTTTACGAATACATTGTCATGCCTTTTGGCTTGACCAATGCACTAGCCACATTCAACCGCTTGATGGAGAAGCTATTTAGGCCTCACCGAACCTTTATTGGAGTGTTCTTTCATGATATTATCATCTACTCTAATTCACTAGACGAACACAAGCAACCTCCAGGTAATATTTCAAGTTTTACGAGAGAATAAACTTTATATTAATCAAAACAAAAGTGAATTTTTCTTACAAGAGATTCAGTATTTAGGTCACATTATCTCTCAAAATGGCATCCAAATGGATCCATCAAAGCTATAGGTAATAAAAGGATAGCCTAGTCCAAGGAATCTTCATGAACTAAGAAGCTTTATAGGTATGTGTGCATACTATAGACGCTTGAAAGAAAAGTTCTTACAAATCACAGGACCCTTACATGACCTAACAAAGTAAAACGTTAGGTATACATGGTCTACCAAGGAGAACAATGCTTTCAAGAAGCTTAAAAAAAACCTTATCTCTCAACATGTGCTTACACTGTTGGATCTCTCAAAGCCATTTGAGGTCCAATGTGACGCTTGTGGTGATTGCCTTGGAGTTTTTTGTAAGGTCTCCAACCCGCCGACACCAAAAGCGGGATGGTCCCATTGATAGGTCTCTAAGCCTACTAAAGTCAAAGTCTTTAAACAAAACAAATTCCAGGTAATTCACCCTTACCATTGGCAATGGTTTAGGTTTATAGCCCTAGAAGAGACCTAGTCCTGTCGCGCAGTGGAAACGGGACCCTATAAAAAAAATTCTGGCCTTAAATCTTCATCCTTTAGATTAAGGTTTCCTTAGCCAACGCTTTTTTCCCTCTAGCATATGTGAGGGCACAGCCGCTGGTGGATTCCTCGTCCAAGTGGAAGAAGTTTTTTTTAAAACGTTTTAGTGCGCGGGAATGGATAGTTACCTGACTAATCAGAGGTACACCCGTCCATGATTGACAACCTTAGTCAATCCCCACTTACCACCCCGCACTCACACATGATTCTATTGTTGTTTAATTACTACCACATTCTTTCCACAATTAAAATAATGATTCCTTTTTTACTTTTCAAACTGCATTTCCTTAAGACAACCTCTGAAAACAGTATTGAAGACATTCTTTCAGAAAACAGACATCTTTAAACTTAAGACAAGGTACTTTCATTTTAAAGTATCACTGACCAGTACTAACTTGTCTCAAGACCACCGATACAGGGGTGAAAAACGGCACCCATTCCTTATTTATATAACCGGGGTGGAAAAAGTCTTCACCCAAAGTCCGGGCGCCCATACGCCAAAACTAGTTGCCCATACAACCGGGCGGTTCCTCTAGGATAAACTTAAAGTACTATCCATAAACATAAACAAGCACGGGGTAAAGACTCCACACGTGCCGAGGTAACCGAATCCTCCATGATGGTATCTCCATCATTACTCATTACCTGGAGTAAAATATTTCCAAGGAATCAGAGGTGTCTTGAGACAAGCTGTCTTAAGGATGGTCAAACATTTGTTTCCTATTTCAACCAGTCATAACCCAATCAGTCCTTTCCTAATTACAATCATTGATCGTGGGTTTCGTGGAAGTTACCTTCCATTCACAACTAGTTTTTTTCCTTCCTAACCTCACGTATGCAATGCTTAACTTAAAATGAACTCTAAAAGCTATTAATGGCATAATAGAAATCCACCTGGGACTGCTCGTCCATCTGCTATGGGGCAGGTGCCCATAGACTCTCCTCTATTGGCCTATGGCTAGGCCTTGCTTCATGGTCATTAGTTGCTTTGTTGCGTTTGTTACTAACATCTTCTTCTTCAGTCAAAGGATTCCCCGTGGTTCTCTTGGGAGCCATTTCGGCAGCTATTAGGGTTAATCAATTAGAGATTAAACTCTAATGATTTCTGGTAGTGTTCTCCCTAGATGAGAGAGAAAGTATCAAGGCTCCAAGTCTAAGAAAAAAATGAAGAGAAAGGTCCTTTTTATAGATTTTTCTGGGCATCTGGTAGATTTTGGCAGTTTTCCCCAGTCCAAGCAGCCCCCTAGCTTGTATTTTGCGCCATTTTCAGCCATCACTCTCCCTGGCAAGTTTCCCCAGCTTCCACACTCACCCCATACCTTCCAAAATTTGCCTGGTTGATTTTTGCAGATCTTTAATGATGAAAATTGGAATTTTCTATATAACTCTAGAACCTTAGTGTAAAGAAGTCTTTGCTAATGATTAATAATGGAACCATCCAATTTTTGTTATTAATTGAATTTCTTAGTGTAATTTTCCAGAACCCGTAACTGTTCTCGTTTTTATCAGAATAAGATTCTGAAAATTTCAAAACATAGTAAAGCTCTGCTTATGATTCCAAAAATACCAAAATTAATAGTGTTTGGAGTCCTGCAATAGTGTTTTCTATTAAGTTTTGCAAGCTAAGTACAATCTTTAAGGTTTCGGAAATTGGAAACCTTACAATCACCCCAACTTAAGGATTTTGAGATGTCCTCATCTCACCGAAATTGGAAAAGTCCTTGTGAAGGGATACTTCATCCTCCCAAGTGGCGTCCTCGGTAGGGTAGTCCTTCCATTTGACCAAATATTCTCTGATAACCCTGTTTCTCATACTCCTTTCCCTAGTGTCGAGAATACAATCTGGTTGGAGTTCAAGAATTCCTTGCTTCTGCATCTCAATTTGTTCGTCATCTAGAGTATGATTTGGATTTGGGATGTAAGGTTTTAGAAGACTGATATGGAATACATTATGGACCTTGAGGTGCTCCGGAAATTTTAGGTTATAAGCTTGATCACTGATTACTTTAATCACTTCATACGGTCCACAATATCTAGGACTTAGTTTTTTGTATTTTCCCAAGGATAGAGTGCTTCTTTTTGGTCCAACCCTTAGGAATACTTTATCTCCTTGTTTGAAAACCCGATCAGACCATTTTTGATCAGCATACTGTTTCTGGCGATCCTTGGCTGCCTGACTGTTTTGCCTTATGGCTTTGGTTTGGGCATCCATCTCCTCCAACATTTGCTTTGAAGCTTCTACTCTTGTAGTAGGGTCAGAAAAATTTAGGGGTGATATACACTCATGCCCATAAAGAGCATTGAATGGTGACATCCCAATGATTTGATGAAAGGAAGAGTTACAGGCGAATTCCACCAGAGGAAGAAATTGGATCCATTTCCGGGGTTCCCTACCACAATGGGCTCTAAGGATGTCTCCAATAACTTGGTTCACTCTTTCTGTCTGTCCGTCTGTCTGGGGGTGATAGGATGTACTGAAACATAGCTGAGTACCTAAGGATTCAAACAAAGCTTTCCAGAATTTTGAAGTGAATTTTGCGTCTCTGTCACTGACTATTCTCTTAGGAAGCCCGTGTAATCTGAAGATCTCTTTGATAAAGATACGGCTTATGTCTGATGTAGTGTAATTTGTTTTTACAGGTATCAAGTGGGAGACTTTAGTCAACATATCTACTAGCACCATAATGGAGTCGTAACCCACTTGAACAGTGGGAAGACCTGTTACAAAGTCCATGCTAATGAGTTCCCACTTCATTTGAGGAATGGCCAGAGGTTGAAGTTTTCCTGGCATCATTATTCGTTCAGCCTTAATCCTTTGACAGGAAAGACATTGTTTGATGTAACGGAGTATATCTCCCTTCATTCCTGGCCAGAAATAGCTTTTCCTTATGGCATTAAGGGTCTTTGCATAGCCAGGATGGCCGGCCACTGGAGCATTATGTCCTTCATAAAGGATTAACTCCTTTAATGTTGGATTTTTAGGAATGTAAAGCCGATACTTATAGTAGAGAAGCCCCTCCTCAAGTGAATAATCCTTGATTTTGTCTTTCTCTTTCTCTTTTAGGTCCTATTGATTGATAACCTGTAGAAGTTTTTGATAATCCTTCTCTTCCAGGAAAGCTTCCTTAACCTTGTTGAGGATTGGATTGTCAACTGTGGAAATAGCCCCAAGAAAAACCTTACGACTAAGAGCGTCAACAACCACATTCTTTCCCTGGTTTATATTTTATCTCAAAGTCATATTCCTGTAAGAGTTCTATCCATCTTCTCTGCCTCATGTTGAGTGTTGCTTGTGAGAAAATCCATTTTAAACTCTGATGATCAGTGATCAATTGGAACTTTCCTCCTAGAAGATAGTGCCTCCAGAGTTTTAAAGCATGGACGACAGCTAGAAGCTCCAGATCATGAGTTGGATAATTCAGCTCGTGGATTCTTAATTTTCGCTAAGTAAAGGCGACTGGTCTTCCTTCTTGGTTTAAAACTCCTCCTATAGCAAGACCACTGGCATCTGTTACTACTTCAAGCTCTTGAGTGAAGTCAGGAAGTTTGAGTACAGGAGCTGATGTGAGATTTTGTTTTAATTTAAAGAAACAATCCTCCTGTTCTTTTCCCCATACAAGTTTGGCTGTCTTTTTAAGTAGCTGCGTCATGGGTGCGGAAATAACTGCATAATCTTTGACGAAGATTCTATACCATCCTGTAATGCCCAAAAATCCTCGAATCTCACTGACCGTTTTGGGTTGTGGCTAGTCTATTATATCTTTAATATTTGAGGGGTCTACTGAGATTCCTTCAGGGTTTATTATAAAACCAAGATAACTGACTTCTGGTGTGGAGAACACACATTTACTCATCTTGGCATATAACTGATGTTGGTGTAGAAGATGGAGTACTTTACGTACATGGTCTTCATGCTCTTTTTTATCCTTAGAATATACCAGGATATCATCGAAAAACACCAACACAAAATCATCCAGATATTCTTTGAAATATCCTGCATGAGACGGTTAAAAGTGGCTGGAGCATTCGTAAGACCAAAGGGCATCACTACGAATTCATAATGCCCATACTGGGTGTTGAAAGCAGTTTTGTAAATATCTGCCTCCTTAATCCGGATTTGGTGGTAACCTGATCTGAGATCAATTTTTGTGAATACCTTGGCTCCATGTAACCTATCATGCAATTCATCGATGCAAGGAATGGGGTACTTATTCTTTATTGATACCTGGTTAAGCCCCCTATAATCAATGCAAAGACGTAAGGATCCGTCCTTCTTCTTTTGGAATAGAACAGGTGCTCCCTAAGGTGAAATGCTTGGTCTTATGAATCCCTGCTCAATTAGCTGACGAAGCCGTTCTTTTAATTCAATAGCTTCAGGGAGGGACATTTTGTAGGGTCTTTTTGAAATTGGCTCACTTCCTGGAAAGGTTTCAATTTCGTGGTCTATATCTCTGGGAGGAGGTAAATTCGAAAGACCTTCCGGAAATATATCCGAAAATTCTTTAAGCCATTCTGGAGTTTGGTTGTCCCTTGAATCATCTGCCTTATTAAGTTTTACTACAAAGATCTGTTGCCCTTTACGTAACCCCTTCAAAAGTCGACTAGCCTTGACTAAATGAGCCTTAGGCTTCCCGTTTATTCCTTGTACTAATGTTTCTTCACCTAAGTGATTTTTTGAAGGTTAAGTTCCCTTGAGCACAGTGAATTTGAGCTTGATTTTTGATTAGCCAATCCATTCCAAGGATACCATCATAGATTCCTACTGGAAGAGTTCGAAAGTAGGATGAAGTCAGGGTTCTCCCTAGTTCAAACTCAACTTTCCCAGCTGTAAATTGAGATAGAACCTCTTTCCCATTTGCTAGATCTACTAATAATTTCTTGGTAGGATATTGGTTCAATTTAAGTTTCCTTAAACATTTAGGAGAGAGAAAAGAGTGTGTGCTGCCACAATCTATAAGTAGTTAAAATTTTTCACCTTCTTTGTTTGCAGTGGTTTGGATGACAGCATACTGTTGCCGAGCTCCAGGGTTATCAATGGCGGCAAAAAGAGTAGCTCTTTCATCTTCCTCATCCTGCAAGGTAGGCTCTCCTACTACAGCATAAGCTCTGGCTCCTCTACCTCTTCCTCTGCCTCGTCCTCTATTGCCTCTACATCTTTGATTATTTCCTTGTCCTATTTGAGTCTGAGAAGGGGTTCTGGTAGCAATTTGAGGATTTTTCCCCTCAGGACATTGACTCCTGTAGTGTCCCATTCTATTGCATCCATAGCATCTGATGTTTGAGAAAGTCTGCTCTATAGTGGCTGCAGCTGACACTGCCCTCCGTTGACCTCCTTGATTATAATTCCCCCTTGCTCTTCCTCTAAAATTATTGTAGTTGTAATAGTTCCTGGCAGGAGGATTTCCTTCAGATGCAAGTGGTTTAGCTCTTAGAAGAGCATCTTGAATAGAGGTGGGTCTCATAGCTTCCAGCCGATTACTCAAAGGTTTGTTTAAACCCTGACAGAAGCGAGCAATCTGTTGTTCCATAGTCATTGGTGGTGTGTAATGTTGTAAAGACACATATTTGGTGTAATATTCTTCCAAAGTAAGCCCTAACTGTTTGAGGGCGAAGAACTCAGTCATCTTGATAGCTTGGTGAGCTGGAGGAAGATATCTTTCTTTCACTGCCTGCTTCATTCTTTCCCAAGAGGGACTAATGGAAGGATTATCTCTACAGTATTGTTTCCACCAGAGTTTGTCATCTCCGGTGAGTCGAAACATTCCTAACATTGCCTGATTCTCTGAAGCAGTTCTTGCTGTCAAGAAATAATCATCCATGGCGTCGAGCCATGCTTCGGCATCACGTTCTAAGTTGGTTCCTTCTCCCTTGAAAGTTGGGAGTTGAACTTGTTTTAACAGTAGTTTCTTTTCCTGGGTGGGAGTATAGAGACTTTTGGCAATTCCCTGAGTTTGTAATTAATGAAAATGCTTTAGTGTTTACACTACTTTTGTTTTGTCATGCAGTTCTCTAATTTATATACTTTTTAACACACTAAAAACAGAAATCTGACAATCATTAACACCATTTCAATTTAACTACACAAGCATGTCATAAAACCATGGTATATACAAAGGTTGATACAACACTGACTCATACTATGTACAAGATGGGCTCATGCTATATACAATGTGTGATTCCCTAAATCAACAACCTCTTTACCACTGGTGGGTTTGACAGGGGATCAAAAAAGATGACATCTTTTGGTCCCCTAAACCTTGGACCTACCCTCATGGGCATGATCCTACCTGGGTATATTACTGTGGCTACCTGATCATAGACCCACTGATTTTGTAACACTTCTATCCCATCTACAACAATGGTCTGATTTGGATCTTCAGTCCCACTAAAGAAGAAAACATCGATGGTCCGAAGTGTTTCTGCCTACTTGAGTCTTTTTAGATTGAGTGTCAACCCTTCTAACTGTCCCGCATCAATCAGGAAAATTTTGCCGAACTGTGACCAGCTGATTCCCCATGTAGGAGGAGGGGAAAACATTAAATCTAACAATTGCATGATGCTCTTGCGAAGTACAAAGTTGTTGGAGCTGCAAGCAGCCTCGAACATGATGTTGAAAATCACAAACTTTTGGTAAGCTTGGCGGATATTTTCCTGTATTGATAGGGAAATTCTCATTTCACAATATACCATAATTAAAAATGCAATACAACTTATGCCTATTTCCCAAATTTTACCCTCCTAAGGTCAGGACCTTATTAAACCATACTCTAATACCACTTGTAAGGTCTCCAACCCGCCGACACCAAAAGTGGGATGGTCCCATTGACAGGCCTCTATGCCTACTAAAGTCAAAGTCTTTAAATAAAAAAAATTCCAGGGAATTCACCCTTACCATTGGCAATGGTTTAGGTTTATAGCCCTAGAAGAGACCTAGTCCTGTCTCGCAGTGGAAACAGGACCCTATAAAAAAAATTCCGGCCTTAAATCTTCATACTTTAGATTAAGGTTTCCTTAGCCAACACTTTTTTCCCTCTAGCATATGTGAGGGCATAGCCGCTGGTGGATTCCTCGTCCAAGTGGAAGAAGTTTTTTTAAAAACATTTTAGTGCGCGGGAATGGATAATTACCTGACTAATCAGGTCCACCCGTCCACGATTGACAACCTTAGTCAATCCCCACTTACCACCCCGCACTCACACATGATTCTATTGTTGTTTAATTACTACCACATTCTTTCCACAATTAAAATAATGATTCCTTTTTAACTTTTCAAACTGCATTACCTTAAGACAACCTCTGAAAACAGTATTGAAGACATTCTTTCAGAAAACAGACATCTTTAAACTTAAGACAAGGTACTGTCATTTTAAAGTATCACTGACCAGTACGAACTTGTCTCCAGACCACCTATACAAGGGTGAAAAACGGCACCCATTCCTTATTTATATAACCGGGGTGGAAAAAGTCTTCACCCAAAGTCCGGGCGCCCATACGCCAAAACTAGTTGCCCATACAACCGGGCGGTTCCTCTAGGATAAACTTAAAGTACTATCCATAAACATAAACAAGCACGGGGTAAAGACTCCACACGTGCCGAGGTAACCAACTCCTCCATGATGGTATCTCCATCATTACTCATTACCTGGAGTAAAATATTTCCAAGGAATCAGAGGTGTCTTGAGACAACAAGCTGTCTTAAGGATGGTTAAACATTTGTTTCCTATTTCAACCAGTCATAACCCAATCAGTCCTTTCCTAATTACAATCATTAATCGTGGGTTTCGTGGAAGTTACCTTCCATTCACAACTAGTTTTTTTCCTTCCTAACCTTACGTATGCAATGCTTAACTTAAAATGAACTCTAAAAGCTATTAATGGCATAATAGAAATCCACCTGGGACTGCTCGTCCATCTGCTATGGGGCAGGTGCCCGTAGACTCTCCTCTGTTTTGTTGCGTTTGTTACTAACATCTTCTTCTTTAGTCAAAGGATTCCCCTTGGTTCTCTTGGGAGCCATTTCGGCAGCCGTTAGGGTTAATCAATTAGAAATTAAACTCTAATGATTTCTGCGTAGTGTTCTCCCTAGATGAGAGAGAAAGTCTCAAGGCTCCGAGTCTAAGAAAAAAATGAAGAGAAAAGTCCTTTTTATAGCTTTTTCTGGGCATCTGGCAGATTTTGGCAGTTTTATCCAGTCCAAGCAGCCCCCTAGCTTGTATTTTGCGCCATTTTCAGCCATCACTTTTCCTGGCAAGTTTCCCCAGCTTCCACACTCACCCCATACCTTCCAGAATTTGCATGGTTGATTTTTGCAGATCTTTAATGATGAAAATTGGAATTTTCTATCTAACTCTAGAACCTTAGTGTAAAAAAGTCTTTGCTAATGATTAATAATGGAATCATCCAATTTTTGTTTTAATTGAATTTCTTATTGTAATTTTCCAGAACCCGTAATTGTTCCCGTTTTTATTGGAATCAGATTCTGAAAATTTCTAAACATAGTAAAGCTCTGCTTATGATTCCAAAAATACCAAAATTAATAGTGTTTGGAGTCCTACAATAGTGTTTTCTATTAAGTTTTGCAAGCTAAGTACAATCGTTCAGGTTTCGGAAATTGGAAACCTTACATTGTTTTGCTTCAAAGAAGGGAACGCCATAGCCTATGAAATTCGAAGGCTTGACCTGTTGAGCAAACTTTAGGCATATATGAAAAGGAACTCCTCGTAGTTCTACAAGCCTTAGACTCGTGGAAGCACTATTTATTGGGGACTCCTTTCATTCTGCAGACGGATCACCAAAGTCTTAAGTACTTCATGACGCAGACCAAGCTCTCCGACAAACAAATGAGGTGGACAAATTTCCTTTCGCAATTTCAGCCCTTGCACTAGGGAAGAAAGAGGAACCATTTACTTTACAAGATGGTTATCTTCTCTATGGCAATAGATTATGTGTTACTAACTCACTATGTGAGAAAGTAATGTATGAATCTCACGCTCCTCCTCATGGGGGTCACAGAGGGATTCAGTGTACCCTAAAAGGGATTGAAACATATTTCTATTGGCCTACCATGAAAAAAAACATATAAGAGTATGTTTCTAAATGTGTGGTATGTCAAAAGAAGAAGTTTCATAGAGGGTTGCAACCGGGATTGCTTCAACCTTTGCCAATCCCTAATTCACCATGGGAGAGCATATCCATGGGTTTTATCTTTGGATTGCCTAAGTCTATCCATGGGAATACGGGAATATGGACGATAGTAGACAGGTTTAACAAACAAGCTCATTTTATACATGTCAAAAAGACTATCAAAGCCCATCAAATGGCAACCCTCTTCATATCACAAATCTTCAAGTATCATGGCTTGCCAATATCCATAGTGTTTGATAGAGATCTAGAATGACCAGTAATCTCTGGAAGGGTCTCTGTGAGAATTTAGGGACAGGCCTAAACTTCTCTTCGGTCTATCACCCGCAAACGGATGGCCAAAGTGAAATAGCTAACCTAACAATTCTTGATCTACTAAAAGACTATGTAACGGAAGTAGATCAAAGGTCCCAATGGGAGAAGTACTTACCCTTAGTGGAGTATGCCTACAATAATACTATACATACCTCCATGAGAAAAGCACCTTTCGAGGTAATTGAGGAAAGATCTAAAAGTTCCCTACTACTTAAGGTACACGAGAAGATCTTCACTGTAGATGACTATAGCCGAGACCTACAAGAATCTTCCCAAAAGATTAAGGATGCTATCTCTATCTCACAACAAAGGCCAAATTCTGTTGCTGATAAGCACAGAAGATCCCAAGCCTTTAAAGAAAATGATTGGGTCTTGCTTAAATTTCCCAAGGCTCGATTAAGGCATACGATGGGAAAAATACTACAGGACACCAAAATTACTATGCTAAGTTAGCAAAAAGGTAGTATGGTCCCTTCCAGATTCTTAGACCAATCAATGAGATGGCCTATAAACTTAAGTTGCCCAGTCATTGGCTCATACACAATGCTTTTTATGTGAACCTACTAAAGCCTTACAAAGGAGAGCCACCTCAAGAACCAACTATTGAAGACCCACTGGAGATTGAGGAACAAGAAGAGGTGTTGCAGCCCGAGTCCACAGCCCGAGTCCCCATTCTCCAACATGAAGACAAGGTATTGAGAGGCAGTAAGATTATCCGACGATATCTTATTAAATTTAAGAACTATCCTTTTAAAGATGTTAGATGTATGCAAGGCATACAATTAAAGAATAACCTAAACCTTGTCAATGCTTACAATGCCTCCCTAGAGTAAGCAAATGTACAAATGTTTAAAAAATGAACAAAGTTTCTGTCTTATAAGACTCTCTTTTTCTCTATTGTGCACAAATGTTAAGTAGTATGCATGCTTAGAATCAAGTTTGCGGAGATGACGTCTCCCAAACACCAAGTAGAGCTTTTCACTCTACTATGGAAGATTGATAGGACTAATGCGTAGACATGCTTGCAGCAGCTTAGGCTCTCAAGCAGCAAATGGATTCGTCATCCAATCTGGAACGATGTCGTAGGGTACGATAAGGATCCTCTACCCGCTAGAACAAGGACTAATGAATAGGCTTTATCTTGTCTACCCCCTAGTCGAGGACGACTATGATTTCAGGAGAGAGGTAATCTCATAATAACTAATATCTAATTCTCCTAAATGATTTTCTCATGTTAAACCGATCATTTAATATGGGGAAGTACCGGTCCACAATAGGGATCCAAAGGGGGGGGCATCTGCAAAAGAGCAACGTGCAAAGAATGGGCTTCAAAGACCATAAGGTTCAGCCCATTAAGACTTCCAAAATACCAAGGTTCCAAATTCAAAGGTTGTGTCCAATGGTCCAACCCTAGGTAAAATTGGATGCTTGTGGGAAGATTCAAAAGTCTTCCCACATCCCTATCTTGATGGGGGCGAGCCCTTTTAGTAGGGGATGAGAGAGAAACACACACACACACACACACACACACACACACACACACACTTGCAAGCCCTTTACACAAAGGGAATAGGGGACACTGTCAACTCCCTAGTCCAGTTGCCCCCAAGGTGCATTCAAATCCTATTGGATGGCCATATAGGTGGACCAATGAGAATTAGGCTAGAGTACTTTTAGTTTAATTTATTTAAAAACACTTGATAAAAGAATCAATAAGAATTAAGTTCTCTAGAAGACTATTGGACAGTCTCCCAAGGGGTCCAATAAGCATTCAGCAGCCCAATGGCTTGCCTCATTCCTATTGGCCAGAAGACAAAGGGGTCGAATGAGAGTTTAATTGCATCAATTAATTACCTAAAGCTCTCACAAAAGGGGAAAGGGGGATACATATCAAAAGGCTATCACTTATGCTTCTCAATTAGCATTTGCTAAGCTTTGCAGGGTCCAATGGGGTGCCAGCATGAGTAAAATCCAAGAGGGGTCGAGCAAGAGAGAGGGGGGGGGGGTGATGTTGTCAAGACATTATCACACACACACACACACACACAAACACACACACACACACACACACACACACACACACACTCACACAATCTCATGTGTGAAGCAATAAGACCCTCTCTCCTTCTCAAGCTTCAATGGAAAGCTCATCATCTACTCCAAGCTTGTGAGAAGGGAGGCCTACACCAACAACTCTTGACTTTGTGATGCAAATCCAACCAAGAGCCAAGATTCAATGCATGCTCATCTCTTCTATCATGCTAATTACTAAGCTATGCTAAGCTATTATGAGTGATTATGAAAGGAAATATACATCTTTCTGGTAAGACTACTCCTTCTTCCTCTCAATCTACTCTCATACCCCGCTAGCTCTCACCATCTTCGAAGGTGTGTGAGGTCTTGGATCTGAGACCGTGAGGGAATTGATGTTGTGTTTTAAAGTGTTTTCTTAGTGCTTGAAGCTTCCATCTTCATGGCACTAGCTAGTTATTGAAGGAACACAAAGTATTGTATTGTAAAATGTCTCCTTTGATGGGGGAAACTTATAATACAAAACCTTTTGGGGGGGTTGACCGGCTCCATGTAAATCGGGTCCTCAACTGTTGTCAATAGCTTAATTTCTCTCTATTCTTAAGTATTGTTCATGCATATCTAACTAGGTGTCATGATTCTTGTTGCTCTTTCTATCCAAGCACTCTTGCTCTGCTCATTAGGAATCTAATCTAATGAAATGCTCACTATGTTTATGCTATTTTCTGCTATACTCAAGTTACTAGGCCATTGAATGTTACATTGGTATCAGAGCACAAGGTTTGTCTTTTCTTTCTCAAGAAGGGAGGTCCTCAAGCTAGCTATAAATGGTTCGTATTATTAATTGCAATTGAGTAAGTAGAATAGGGATTTTTTAGCCTTGTAGTGCGCCTGCTTCGTACAAATAACGGGGCATCACCATCAAGAGCTATGGTCTTAATAGTGGAGTCCTATGGGGCTTGCCTACGGCTTTAACCACTATTGAGCTATTAGAAGCTTGACAGGAGCCGGTATTGTTTTGGTGTTGAAAGACCCTGTCTTCTATTCTGTTGGGAGGCGTTGTAGCAATGACCTAATCGCAATCCACACAAAATTATCACTCCGTGGATCGGCAACACGGCTAGGGCGTGGAAGCACGAGCATCAGATGAATAGAATAAGAGGATTCATGAGTATGCTCATCCAATGCAAGTAGACATTAGTCATGGCAAGACTAACTCTAATCATACTCTAATCACTAATCAATCAACTCCTACACACATCAAGCCCACCGAAGTCTGACTTACCATAGACTAAAAACCCAAAGCACACTAATGATAAGCACACATTAATTGCATTGGTGTTGGCCTCTCCAATCACCACTTGCCCATCAAGGCACTTTATCAATAGCTACACACACGAGGTGAATGGTGCTAGAGTTTCATAAAACCTATCCACACACAAGCAAACAACAAGGCACACACACTAATTACAAGATTAAGAACCTACTTAATCAACCTAATTAGTGATGCTAAATATCGCAAATCAAATGCTCATAGAAGGATAAGAGTGGTTAATAGCAAGAAGTTAACGCACAAACTTAAATCTAGAATAATGAGAAAGGTGAAACTACTTCATGACATAATGGAGTAGGAGAAGTACACTAATGAGAAAGTGGAGATTAAATTAAGAATGGTTCTCTAATTACAATGGATTAGCATTAGCTTCTTAAGCATGGGCATTAAGCTCAAGGCTAGGCCATCCATAGAGTGAACACTCAAGGGAGAAGGAGCTCTCAAAAGTAGATCCTCAAGAGTGGATACTCAAGAATGAAGCCTCCTTGCATAAAGGATTCCTTTTAACCACAATCCCTTCTACTATGGGTTTAAGTTTGAGCCCTCTAGCTAGCATATACAACTTTGGAACTCCCAAATAGTAAGTCACATCCATAGCGTATCTCCCGCTTGATGCATATTCGGTGTAGCCTGTGTTAGCCATTGCTAATATTCGCCCCTTCCTAATTTGGCGCACGTCCTCGTATGCCGGTGAAGCAAAACACGGTTACATGCTAGAAAGCAAGCCCATGGAAGAAATGTTGAGTTGCAAAACATAAGAACATGTAATGAGCATCAAAGATCAACAAGGGTAAAAACATGAAGTATAATGAGCAATCATGCAAAGTGAAATTTTTGCTTCTAAAAGATGGGTGAATCATAGTAAAAAACTAGACAACATAAAGCAAAAAAACACTCAACTATCATGAAGATTAAACCACTTGAAATTTCAGTTTTATGCATGAAACACAAGCAATCAGTTATGACCCTAGGCTAATGCAAGTTCATAAACCTACTAGCCTAAAAACTATGTGACCAATCTTAATAAATCATTTAAGTCTATCATGTCTATGGGCTATAAAAAGGCTCCTAATCTATTAGTAAATTGTCACAGCTTTGTAAAACTCATGGAAGTTTTGTTTTTGTCATTCATTGAAAAAGTAAAGCACAATACAAAAAGTGTTCCAAGAATCTACTAGCCTACCAAGGTTACGGCTAACCCCTATCAGCACAGGGCATCGGTTTAGGTCCTTGACCAAGCGAGCCAAGGTTATTCTCGTCGCCTGCCAAGTGCCTAGACACAACATAACATAGAAATTTTCTTTTCATGTGTCTAGTAGCATTTTTGCTACTTTTTCTTGACACTTTTTTGCTTCATTGATTCATTGTTTAGCACTTTTTTATTGCTTCCAACATGAGATGCTAATGGCAGATGGACTAAAGGACTAAAGCTTTATCATAGCCCTATGTCATGTTAAAAATGATGGAGGATTAAGTCTAGGACTAATGAGAATGAACCTACATTAACCTCAGGTCAACCTCAGGTCAAGGCCAATTATCTATGATTAGCACACATAAAAGCTAATTTTTTGATGAGCTAATATTCACAAAGCAAAGTGTTGAAGCTTTGGTATGTCTAGATTTTGAACATGAAAGAACCATAGCTAAGAAGCAAAAATTACTTAAACCAAGCATAGAGAATGGAGAGATGAACAAAAGAGCAAAATCATGGAAGGATTACAACTATTCATGCTCTTTTGAGCATCCTTGAGCAACATCCCCTTTGTAGAGAAGTCTCTTGATCTTTTTATTACAATCCAAGTTTTTTGAAGCTAAGTGAAACACAAGCTACAAAAGCCATTTATTGAAAGCCAAAAACACACAAAAAAAACATTAATGAAAACCTAAAGGTAGGGTCTTGCATACCCCAATTTGCCAAAGTAAAAAAATCCAAGGAAAAAAAGTGCCTTTGATTATGCACATGGTGCTCTTTGATAGCAAATTTATGCATACACATTAAAATGAGAGAGAAGTAAGCAAATTTGCAATTTAAAGTCTCTCATGCATGATTCAAAAGTTGATTAGTTTCTAGCTCACTTGAAGTATGGAATTTAAAACAATCCAAGAGCTGAAAATAATGCAACTTTGATGAAAATGAAGTGGCTCTTGAAAGCTGAATTTTACAATTTAAAAGGTCCAAACAAGTTGGCTAACAACTAGCTCACATGAAATTTTACAATTTTAGACCAATCTATGAACTAGAGATGATTGCAACTTGATGAAATGAAAATAAATGGCTCTCAATAGCCAAATTCTGTACTTGAAAGCTCTCAAAAAATTTGGGTAAACACTAGCTCAAATAAAAACATTTGCATTTAGACAAAACTTAGACTAGAATTTATACAACTTTTAATCCAAAGAAAAGGAATGGCTCTAAATAGCCAAGTTTTGCAATATTTTGCAATGCCGACATCTCGTATCTGCAATGGAATCCCACTTTGCCAATCACTATTTAAAATGAAGGTCAATTGTTAGGGCATGAAAATATTTGTCATTCAACACAAGCACTAAAAATTTCATGATCAATCACAAACTCAAAATGATACTTCTCTCCCATGATTATTCAAAAATCTCAATGGTCAGTGCTATGCAGTGATTTGCATCAAATCCAACACCTAAAGAATGCATAATAATGCCAAGCCCAAACTTTAATGATCTCTTTTGGCTATCAAACATGCTCAATTTTAATGCTTTCCAATGATTTTCCACTCAATTCAAGCACTAAAATATAACAAGCAAGTCGAGTCCAAGCATAACATATCTTGATCAAGCGTCAATTCATAATCTAAAGTCGCTCTCAATAAAACGCATGTGTATGCCCAAAGCACTTTTCCTTTTATTGCAATTAAAACTTCAATAAAACTTAGCACTAGGCCACATATGAGCCAAATCAAAAGCACACATGAAGAAATTGTATGCTCCTTGAATTGACAAATATTACACCAATGGTAGTGCAAAATTGTAGTGTTTAAATCTTTTGTGCTTCTCTAAGTCAATCAAAACTTTGAATTTTGTACTAAGGAATAATGTAGAAATTTGCGCTCAAGACAATTTTAAATTTGTGACCGGCTCACTACTGTCCAACGTGGTTGACATAATCTATGGCCTCATTTTATATTTTTTATCTTTTTTATAGCGACATTATGAGTGGGAACCTCATTTTGCCTTAATGCAACACTCTTCTCGTTCTATTTTACATTTTTTGAAAAACTCGACTGACAACTGCAGGCAAGAGAAGGCGAGGGAGAGAGCGAGTGAGAGAGAGATTGGAGCATGATGATGGTTTAGAGATGGAGTTGAGGGGCCTCCCTTGTCATGTTAACCTCCGAGCTTATGCTTGAAGTCGTCCTATGTAGGCTACTGTAATGACGGAGCTGGAGAACCAGCCAATACAAGGGGTTGTTGTTAGAATACAGGCGAGGAATCAGAGAAATGACAACCCCATGCAAAGAGAGGTAGAGAAGCTTCAAGATGATGACAGGCTCAGTGCACTAGTACAATTGTATCTCCAAATTGGACATAGAGGGGAGTCCAAGATTCAAGTTAATTATGAAATTGTGGTTGTCTATGGCATTGATTGCTTTCAGCACCTCAAGTCTCAGAAGATACAAAACTTGAAGGTTCTTGAAAAACTAAAGCTCCTTTCCAAGACTTGTGAAGATGTATTCAAGCATGCTTCTCAAGTATGCGAGCGGGTATGGCGGGCAGAGGCAGTGGACCAATAGTGTGTGTGTGTGTGTTTCCGTTGCATTAACTGTAGGCATTCTGTGTACCTCTCAAATGTTGGAATTAGGGTTGTAGAGAAACACACACAGCTTGGAGAAGAGGAAGGAAGCTCATGGCACACAATGGAGAGTGTGTTACTTAGTGTGTAATGGAAAGATAGATAGCCCTAGAGTGATGGGCACATATACAATGCTCGGGGGAAAAAACCTCCTAAAGAGGGAAAAAATGCCCCTGAACTGATGCGGTGAACGAGAGCTGGCACATGAGTAAAGGGAAGTGCCATGTCCTAAGGACATGATCAGTCCACAAAGGGGAGTAAGCCCAAAGCTTTGTGGAAAGGTTCAAGCTTCTCACGAGACAATGCCTTTGTGAAAAGATCTGCAAGGTTATTCTATGTTGGCACATAAGCCAAGCTTATCTCGCCTTCTGAGAGTCTCTCCCTGACATAGTGGTAATGCACCTCAATGTGCTTTGTGCAAGCATGAAAAATTGGGTTCCTCGCAACTGCCAATGCGCTCTGACTGTCAATGTAGATAGTGTTGGCAGTGTCCTGTCCAACACCCAAATCAGCCATAAGGCGTCTGAGCCATACACACTCAACCGTAACTGTGAAGACTGCCCTGTACTCAGCCTCAGAACTCAAAGTGTCCACAGTTGGTTGCTTCTTGCTCAACCATGATATACATGAACTGCCAAGCATGAAAGAAAAACCACTTGTGGACACTCGTGTGTCAAAACAACCAGCCCAATCTGAGTCCGAAAAAGCATGTAAGTTTGGCGGCAATGATCCCCCCTTGGGATAAAACAAGCCAAGATGTAAAGTGCCAATAAGGTAGTGGAAAATCCTCTTGACAGCCTGCCAATGCTTAGACCCTGGCCTATGCATAAATCTACTGACCTGTGAGACTGCAAACTGAATATCCAGCCTCGTGTTGCATACATAAATGAGGCAGCCAACAGCAGTTTGATAAAGAGTGACATCAGCAGGATTGCCAGCATCATGTAGACTCAACTTCAAACCTGTTTCCATGGGAGTGGCAACAGGTTTGCAATCCTCAAGTCCAAACTTACATAGCAATGTCTCTATGTAACTTTTCTGACACAAGGCAATACCAACATCACACTGCTTAAACTGTATACCCAAGTAATGATGCAACATCCCCAAATATTTCATTTTGAAAGTAGCATTTAAATCAGCCATAAATTCAGCAATATGTCTCTCATTTGGTCCAGTGATCAGCAAATCATCAACATAAAGAACCACAATGAGGAGTACATCAGCCTCACGCTTTACATACAATGTGCTTTCTGTTGGACTGCTAGGAAAGCCTCGTTTAACCAAATGAGTGTCAGCTTTCTCATACCAAGCATGAGGAGATTGCTTCAACCCATACAAAGCCTTCTTCCATTTGCACACTTTGTCCTCTTGTCCTTTTATGACAAAACCACGAGGCTGCATTACATAAACTTCCTCAAATATGTCACCATTCAAGATAGCAGTAACAATGTCTGATTGATGTACATCCCAACCAAAATGAGCTGTCAATGCACGTAGAAAATGCACAGTAGTCATACGACAAGTGGGAGCAAAAGTCTCTTCATAATCTATCCTTTTTGTTCTGCATAACCCTTTGCAACAAGTCGAGCCTTATGGCGATCAATCTCACCAACCATCCGGCTTGCGGTTCAACTTGTAAACCCACTTCGTACCAATGGCCTTTTTGCCAGGAGGCAAATCACATAAAGTCCATGTGCCATTTTTTATGAGTGCATCATATTCTGATTGCATGGCAGCCATCCAATTTTATGAATTTTGTGCTTCATGAAAAGACAGAGGCTCCTCAACATCATGTAAGCTAGACACAGCCAAAGCATAACAATCTGATGCATAAGATGCATGGCGAGAGCCTGAATGAGTATGACTAGACAAAGGTGCATCCAATTTACTGTCACGCAAAGTGTGCACCAGCCATTTTGGCATACCTCTAGCCTGCTCATTTTCAGCCCTTTCCTCATGAAGTACATCATGTACATCTGCATCAGTAATAGGCTGATCTTGAACATTTTCAGAAACCCCCATAGGCTGTACATTTCTATCATTGGAACTTACATTTGTATTTCCACCACTGAAAAGAGGCAACAAAGTGTCATAAATGTCCTGTGAGCTTACGTTACTGTCTCTAGTACATGACAGGAAGGGTTGAATAGAATCTTCCACAAACACTACATGCCGAGAAACCAGAATACGTTTTGTTTGTGGATGATACAACCTGTAACCTTTGCTTTCATGACTATAACCAACAAAAAGACATTTGACAGCCTTATCATCCAATTTTCTGCGCTGGACTTGTGGCACCAAAGCATATGCCAAACAACCAAAAACACGCATGTGCTCAATAGAAGGCTTTCTATCATGCCATACTTCATATGGAGTAATAGACTGCAAATCTTTCATAGGACACCTGTTAAGTACATAAGTGGTACACATGATGCCCTCAAGCCAAAAAGAATGGGGCAAAGCTTGACTTTTGACCATACATCGTGCCATTTCCGTCAGTGACCTGTTCTTCCTCTCAGCAACACCATTTTGCTGAGGTGTATAAGGCATTGTACATTGGTGTTTTATCCCCCTCGATCGGAACGGAGGGTGCCCATAGTACATTTCGACACATTTTTAGCCATAGCCTGAAATTGTTTGAAGCTAATAAAAACTTCGGACTTCGCTTTAAGCGGAAATACCCATGTATGCCTGGAGTAATCATCAATGAAAGTCACGAAGTACAGGTAATTGCCTAGGGACGGAGTTTTCATGGGTCCACAAACATCACTATGCACAAGTTGCAACCTGCATGTGGCCCGAACTGAACCATCCTTTGGAAACTTAGAACGCTGCATCTTACCCAAAATTCTTAGATTTCTGCAAACACAGCAAACTGGCAAAATTCAGATGAGCAAAACGTGCATGCCAAAGTTTTGCATGTGAAATAGCCCTTGAATCTGCAACAGCATTTGCAAAATTTTGTCCACACTTGTCATACAAAATGAGCTTATACAGCCCACGGCACAAAAGGCCAGATGCAACAATTTCGTCACCAAAACTGAGATCATGAACTGTACATCTGTCATCCACAAATTTGACTACAAGTCCAAGTCTAGCAAGTGCGGATACAGACAAGAGATTCTTCTTGATCCCAGGTACATAAAGTGCACCAACAAGTGTGAAAGAACTGCCATTAGCAGCAGTAAGCACAATCTTTCCAACTCCCTGAACTGGATAAGAGGCATTGTTGGCACAAGTGACTGAATTCCCATGAGGGACAGACTCGAGAGAGGTAAAAAAATTCACGATGTGAGGTAATGTGCTTTGTAGAACCACTGTCAAAATACCACACATGTGAATCTGCAGCAACTCACAAGCATGCATCATGAACAATAGGATTGTAAGTGCACTCTGCACTAAAAGCCCATGCATCATCAACATCAACATTATAGTCTCCTTTTACAGAAGACTCAACAATGGGTGCATTTGTAGTGGAACCACCCTCTTTCTTCTTAGCCTCTTTTGCCTTCAACTTTGGACACTGCTTGATCAAGTGATCATTAGCTTTACCATAATGGCAACGCATCTTCTTTTTGCTGTCAGAAAACGAAGTGCTGTCAGCAGAAGCATTAGGAACAGTATTTTTGCCGCTCACAGCAGAACCATAAGAAGTGGCTGCATTGCTGTTACCACCCTTTCTTTTAGAAGCAATAAAAGCTTGTTCAACTGCACGCTGTCTAGTCCTGTTTTTTCTGGAAAGCGACTCTTGCAACAGCAATGTGCATAATGCATCAAACTTGACAACTTTAGGATTTCCTTGGGTCATAAGTCTCCAAGTACTAGCAAGTGGCCTAACCCAATTGGCACAAAACACTTGCCTATTCAAAACCGATTTTTCATCATTGCAAAATTAATCGCTCATATCTGAAAACCCTGATCATTCAAACCTTATTAGGGTTGTCATTTATGGTTTGTATGTGTAAACTTGAGTGATTTTTGGCTACAATTAAGAACATAAATGAATGCAACATTGCCATGTTCATCATCTAGATCAATCATTAGCATGGCAATACAAGAAAATCTTCACAATTGGGCATCAATTGAGCAATCTATCTCAACATATGACCCGATTTGTGATACCCATATCAATTATTTGGCCAATTCATCATCATAATTGGTAAAAAAAATCAATTATTCATTCACCCATTGGATTGCACACGCCATTAATTGGCATACACACCCAAATTTAGGCCAAAATTATATGCAAATAATCCATCAATTTCTCATTGCAATGCCCAAAGTGCAAACTCAATCAAGCATAATTGAATGCATGCATGCTCAATTTTTTTTAAAAAAAGTAACACTATTTTGACCTAATCAAGCAATGAACACACTAAAAAATTAAGTACAAAAATTCAAATTTGGCTCAATTGACAATACATTTAAGCTTATACCTTATGATTGCACACATTTTTCATTATCAAAAAGCATTTGGGTGTCCCAATTGACCATCAATCATTGAAAATCAAGTGGTCTTGGATGGGCACACATACTCAAATTTTGACCAATTTTTTCTCATTTAGGCTTATCCAATGATTGAATTAGCCTAGCATACTCATCAATTACATGATTGCATACTCACCTATTATCAATTTTCTCAATTTTTGTGTATGTACACACTCAAGATTACGTGCACACACACTTGAATTTTTTGAAATTTTTTTCCCTCTTTGGTGCATTACACACACAATGATTGTTATGCACACACATGAATTCTTGTTGCAAATCAAGCTTATTCTTGGCACACACATCATTCACTAGTCAAAATTGACCATCAATTTCATTCCAAAACAATCAAATTAGGTGCAAATTGTAGCTCTATTGATTTACACACCTAATTTTAGCAATAAATTAGTAACACATTGGAATGAAATCAATCACCCAAATATTGAATGGAGTAGGTCAATGAACTAATAATCGATTGCATCCCAGCTAGTCCTTGCTACACGCGACGATTCCATCTTGCACACACATGTGTGGCTTTTCCAAACTAGCCCAAAAAGACCATTGTAGGCAAAAAAATTAAACACTCAAATCATCAAATTAAGCATGGATTAGGAAAATTAACTTGATAAAAGTGTTGATTCCACCTCTTGCAAGGGGAATAATCAATCATTACACATCAAATGTTAGTGGTTAGGTTAGCAAAGTTAGTCAAAAATTAGTAAAAGTTAGCATGAAATTAGTACAATTGGCATGGGGTATTCATAACTCAAAAAATTAGCTTCAATTTCTTGCACAACATCATCAAATCAAACCAAAATTGAGTTATACACACTTAAAAACCGATGAAATTAGTAGTGAAATTACTCTATTCTAAACATCACTAGCTTAGGTTATCGATCCCCAGCAGCGGCACCAAATGTTGGGAGGTGTTGTAGCAACGACCTAATCGCAACCCACACAAAATTATCAATCCGTGGATTGGCAACCCAACTAGGGTATGGAAGCACCAGCATCGGATTAATAGAATAAGAGGATTCATGAGTATGCTCATCCAATACAAGTAGAGAATAGTCATGGCAAGACTAACTCTAATCATACTCTAATCACTAATCAATCAACTCCTACACACATCAAGCCCACCAAATTCCAACTTACCATAGACTAGAAAACCAAAGCACACTAATCATAAGCGCACACTAATTGCATTGGTGTGGGCTTCTCCAATCACCACATGCCAATCAAGGCACTTTATCAATAGCTACACACAGAAGGTGAATGGTGCTAGAGTTTCATAAAACCTATGCACACATAAGCAAACAATAGGGCACACACACTAACTACAAGATTAAAAACCAACTTGATCAACCTAATTAGTGATGCTAAATATCGCAAATCGAATGCCGATAGAAGGATAAGAGTGGTTAATAGCAAGAAGTCATCACACAAACTCAAATCTAGAATAATGAGAAAGGTGAAACTACTTCATGGCATAATGGATAGAGAAGAAGTAGACTAATGAGAAAGTAGAGATTAGATTAAGAATGGTTCTCTAATTACAATGGACTAGCATTAGCCTCTTAAGCATGGGCATTAAGCTCAAGGCTAGGCCATCCATAGAGTGAACACTCAAGAGAAAGGGAGCTCTCAAAAGTGGATCCTCAAGAGTGGATACTTAAGAATGAAGCCTCCTTGAATAGAGGCTTCCTTTCAAAGGCCTTCACCACAATCTCTTCTACTATGGAATGAAGTTTGAGCCCTCTAGCTAGCATATACAACTTTGGAACTCCCCATTGAGCCCTAGACTTATACAAAGTGAGTAGGAAATAGTGAGTCACATCCATAGCATATCTCCCGCTTGATGCATATTCGGTGTAGCCTATGTTAGCCGCTGCTAACATATTTCTTGAAATTAATGATATTTGAGCCATGGGTACATGAGCTTGAGTGCTTTTCTAAAGGGGTAAAGAGAAGTAGCAACTAGGTCTTGAAGTGCCAAAGTACACCTAAAAAGGTTTATACCTAAAAGTTGTTAGAATGGATGACAATAGTAAAGAGAGTGAAATTAATGTTGATAGCTTTGATTTTGCTAATGAGCGGGCTACTAATGATGTCTCTATGCTTGTTAACTACCTTGTTTCTAGGCTTCAACAAGCCATGGGCAATCCATCCCTCCAAAGTGAAGTGTAACGGTAGCTTTGTGGTCATGGGATTCTCCAAACTCCCCACCAAAAAGAGAGAGTACCTAGGAAGCCTCCTTGTGAGACTTCCAAAAGAGGCCTCTCTCCGATTTGGGAAGAAGAAGAGGATACATACGAAGGGCTCAAAAATCTACTACTTGATGATGCATCTCCTTCCCAAAGGAGAACTCAAGAGCCCCCACCAAAAGAACGAGAAATAAGTGAGTCTCCTGACACCTGGGCGGAGATGGCTCCACGAAGGTGGCGGGCAAACACTCTCCATCACCTTCTACACAAAGAAGACCATCGCACACTTCTCCACACCATAATTCAAGGGGGGATGACAGAAAGCAAGAGAAGAAAAAGGCGAGAAAACGCTCTCCATCACCTTCTACACAAAGAAGACCATCGCACACTTCTCCACACCATAATTCAAGGGGGGATGACAGAAATCAAGAGAAGAAAAAGGCGAGAAAGAGGTCATCCTCTTCTCCATCTTCTTCATCTTCTTCCTCTTATGAAGAAAGTGATGGTGTAGACAAGGAAGACCAAGGCAAGAAAAACGCGAGAAAGAGGTCACCCTCTTCTCCATCCTCCTCAAGTTCTTCCTCCTCTGAAGAAAGTGATGGTGCAACTTTCAAACGACCAAAAGGAAGAGGCCATAGGAAATCCTATGCCGCATGGAAGAGATCGTCCAAGCTCAACAAGTTCAAAGAGGGAGGAAAGAGCATCTATTTCCTTACCTATGATGGCACCTTTGGTGATACATATAAATTCTTGGCTTTGATCCAACAATTTGATGCGGTGTTTGGAGATGAGGGCTTTACGGAGTCCTCTAAGCTACACCATGTAGCCATGCACTTTCAAAAGTCCGTCAGGCAATGGTGGTCTAGCCTATGAGAAGCTACACCATGTAGCCATGCACTTTCAAAAGTCCGTCAGGCAATGGTGGTCTAGCCTATGAGAAAATGGTGAAGCTTCCATGAACATGGAAAGCTTTGAGAGCTTCCATTATGAAGCAGTTTTTGGCCATTGATGCCAAAGACAAAGTACTCACCGAATGGTGAAGCTTGAAGCTCTCTCCCTACGAATCCATTCACAAATATGTAGACAAGTTTTGGTACTTACATGTCAAAGCCACTGTCTTCAAAAAGATGGATTTTGGAGAGCAAAAACAACAATTTTGTGCGGGCTTAAATGAAGAAATGGCCGAGTATGTCAACTCCCAAAGGCCACACACCATATCTGCAGTCATATACCGTACCATGGTGGCTTCATGAATCAATTTCCAAACAGGGGCTAAGAGAACAAGAACTGTAACAATGAGCCTAAGGGGAAGGACAATGTCCAAAAGTCTCCTAAAGGCAACATCAACAACAACAAAGCTAAGGAGAAGGGAGTTTATAAAGGCAAAAATAAACTCTCTCGTGAAGAGCTTGAGTGTTATTGTAAAGATAACCGTTGTTTCAAGTGCGGGGAGCAAGGGCATGCTTATCATGCTTGCACCCACAAGAATACACGAAATGAGCCTCCTAGAGATACCTTGGTTGAAATCCAAGAAGAGGAAGCATACCAGAAAGGATCTCCTCTATGCCATGCTTGGGGAAAGGTAAGAGAACATGATGCTTTTATTCTCTTCGACCCTAGTTTCTACGCACAATTTTATATCCACAGAGTTGGCCACCAAGCTAGGCATCCAAGCCTATGAGATGGGAGATGTCCTACCTGTCGATGGTGCTTTCAAGGGGCAAGAAGCTTCAGTCACTCCCTTAATTGGGAAATAGAAGCTCCATGTCCAAAGCTACGTGGACAAAGAGGACTTCTTTATCTCTCCTCTCAAGCATGAGGATGTAATCCTAGGGACACCATGGTTTGATCGCATGGCTGCCAATGTTAAATTCCCTGAAAGGAAAATCTACTTTAGGTTCAGGGAAAAAGATATGTACATAGATGCTAAGGAGTTGGGTAACACCATACCCATTGTACATATGCAAGCTTTCAATAAGTCAATAAAGAGCTCTATTTCCGTGTCCATGATTTTTGTTAAAGATTTTCAAAATGAACCTTATGCTTTAGCAACAGAAAATATAAACAATCACAACGAATTAGAGTTACTAAATTTCTCAAGGGATTTCAAGATGTTTTTATCGACAATATCCCTTGTGAACTACCTCCCGAACGAGGCAATGATGACCATGCAATTGAACTTCTTCCAGAAATTTCACCGCCTAATAAACCTCCTTATAGAGTTTCTCAAGCTCAACAAGAGGAGATTATGCGGCAAATGCATGTGTTAGTTGAAAAAGGGCATGGTTAGGCCTAGCTCATCTCCATTCTGCTCAGCCGTATTATTAGTGCAAAAGAAAGACGGCACATACCATATGTGTGTTGACTATAGAGCACTAAATAGGATCACTATCAAGAATAGGTTTCCCATTCCATGGGTAGAAGACCTATTTGATAAGCTACAAGGGTCGACCTACTTCAATAGAATTGACCTAAAAAGTGGCTACCATCAAATAAGGATAGTTGGTCAAGACATTGTAAAGACCGCATTTTGACTACATTTGGTCTTTACGAATACATTGTCATGCCTTTTGGCTTGACCAATGCACTAGCCACATTGAACCGCTTGTGGCCTCACTGAACCTTTACTGGAGTGTTCTTTGATGATATTATCATCTACTCTAATTCACTAGACGAACACAAGCAATCTCCAATTAATATTTCAAGTTTTACGAGACAATAAACTTTATATTAATAAAAAGAAAAGTGATTTTTTCTTACAAGAGATTCAGTATTTAGGTCACGTTATCTCTCAAAATGGCATCCAAATGGATCCATCAAAGCTACAGGTAATAAAAGGATAGCCTAATCCAAGGAATCTTCATGAACTAGGAAGCTTTATAGGTATTTGTGCATACTATAGATGCTTCAAAGAAAAGTTCATACAAATCACGGGTCTACCAAGGAGAACAATTCTTTTAAAAAGCTTAAAGAAAACCTTATCTCTCAACCTGTGTTTACACTGTCAGATCTCTCAAAGCCATTTGAGGTCCAATGTGACGCTTGTGGTGATTGCCTTGGAGTTGTTTTGCTTCAAAGAAGGGCCCACCATAGCCTATGAAATTCGAAGGCTTGATCCTGTTGAGCAAACTTTAGGCATATATGAAAAGGAACTCCTCGTAGTTCTACATGCCTTAGACTCGTGGAAGCACTATTTATTGGGGACTCCTTTCATTCTGCGGACGGATCACCAAAGTCTTAAGTACTTCATGACGCAGACCAAGCTCTTCGACAAACAAATGAGGTGGACAAATTTCCTTTCGCAATTTGAGCCCTTGCACTAGGGAAGAAAGAGGAACCATTTACTTTACAAGATGGTTATCTTCTCTATGGCAATAGACTATGTGTTACTAACTCACTATGTGAGAAAGTAATGTATGAATCTCACGCTCCTCCTTATGTGGGTCACAAAGGGATTCAGTGTACCCTAAAGGGATTGAAACATATTTCTATTGGCTACCATGAAAACAAATATACAAGAGTATGTTTCTAAATGTGTGGTATGTCAAAAGACGAAGTTTGATAGAGGGTTGCAACCTGGATTGCTTCAACCTTTGCCAATCCCTAATTCACCATGGGAGAGCATATCCATGGGTTTTATCTTTAGATTGCCTAAGTCTATCCATGGGAATACGAGAATATGGACGATAGTAGACAGGTTCAACAAACAAGCTCATTTTATACATGTCAAAAAGACTATCAAAGCCCATCAAATGGCAACCCTCTTCATAACACAAATCTTCAAGTATCATGGCTTGCCAATGTCCTTAGTGTCGGATAGAGCTCTAGAATACCAGTAATCTCTGGAAGGGTCTCTGTGAGAATTTAGGGACAAGCCTAAACTTCTCTTCGGTCTATCACCCGCAAACGGATGGCCAAAGTGAAATAGCTAACCTAATAATTCTTGATCTACTAAAAGGCTATGTAACGGAAGTAGATCAAAGGTCCCAATGGGAGAAGTACTTACCCTTAGTGGAATATGCCTACAATAATACTGTACATACCTCCATGAGAAAAGCACCTTTCGAGGTAATTGAGGAAAGATCTAAAAGTCCCCTACTACTTAAGGTACACGAGAAGATCTTCACTGCAGATGAGTATAGCCGAGACCTACAAGAATCTTCCCAAAAGATTAAGGATGCTATCTCTATCTCACAGCAAAGGCCAAATTCTGTTGCTGATAAGCACAGAAGAGCCGAAGCCTTTAAAGAAAATGATTGGGTCTTTCTTAAATTTCCCAAGGCTCGATTAAGGCATACGATGGGAAGAATCCTACAGGACACCAAAATTACTATGCTAAGTTAGCAAAAAAGGTAGTATGGTCCCTTCCACATTCTTAGACCAATCAATGAGATGGCCTATAAACTTAAGTTGCCCAGTCATGGGCTCATACGCAACGCTTTTAATGTGAGCCTACTAAAGCCTTACAAAGGAGGGCCACCTCAAGAAACAACTATTGAAGACCCACTGGAGATTGAGGACCAAGAAGAGGTGCTGCAGTCCGAGTCCATTCTCCGACATGAAGACAAGGTATTGAGAGGCGGTAAGATTATCCGACGATATCTTATTAAATCTAAGATCTATCCTTTTGAAGATGCTAGATGGATGCAAGGCATTCAATTAAAGGATAACCTAACCCTTGTCAATGCTTACAATGCTTCCCTAGAGTAAGAAAATGTACAAATGTTTAAAAAATGAACAAAGTTTTTGTCTTATAAGACTCTCTTTTTCTTTATTGTGCACAAATGTTAAGTAGTATGCATGCTTAGAATCAAGTTTGCGGAGACGACGTCTCCCAAACACCAAGTAGAGCTTGTCACTCTACTATGGAAGATTGATAGGACTAATGTGCAGACATGCTTGCAGCAGCTTAGGCTCTCAAGCAGCAAATGGATTAGTCATCCGATCTGGAACGATGTCGTAGGGTAAGATAGGGATCCTCTACTCGCTAGAACAAGGACTAATGAATAGGCTTTATCTTGTCTACCCCCTAGTCGAGGACGACTATGATTTCAGGAGAGAGGTAATGTCATAATAACTAATATCTAATTCTCCTAAATGATTTTCTCATGTTAAACCGATCATTTAATATGGGGAAGTACCAGGGAAGAAAAATCTAGAATATTGGTTAAGCTGGCAGACCCGGTCACAGTAGGGATCCAAAGGGGGGGGCATCTGCAAACGAGCAACATGCAAACAATGGGCTTCAAAGACCCTAAGGTTCAGCCCATTAAGACTTCCAAAATACCAAGGTTCCAAATTCAAAGGTTGTGTCCAATGGTCGAACCCTAGGTAAAATTGGATGCTTGTGGGAAGATTCAAAAGTCTTCCCACATCCCTAGCTTGATGGGGGCGAGCCCTTTTAGTAGGGGATGAGAGAGAAACACACACACACACACACACACATGCAAGCCCTTTACACAAAGGGAATAGGGGACACTGTCAACTCCCTAGTCCAGTTGCCCCCAAGGTGCATTCAAATCCTATTGGATGGCCATATAGGTGGACCAATGAGACTTAGGCTAGAGTACTTTTAGTTTAATTCATTTAAAAACACTTGATAAAAGAATAAATAAGAATTAAGCTCTCTAGAAGACTATTGGACAGTCTCCCAAGGGGTCCAATAAGCATTCAGCAGCCCAATGGCTTGCCTCATTCCTATTGGCCAGAAGACAAAGGGGTCCAATGAGAGTTTAATTGCATCAATTAATTACCTAAAGCTCTCACAAAAGGGGAAAGGGGAATACATGTCAAAAGGCTATCACTTATGCTTCTCAATTAGCATTTGCTAAGCTTTGCAGGGTCCAATGGGGTGCCAACATGAGTAAAATCCAAGAGGGGTCAAGCAAGAGAGAGGGGGGGGGGGGGGGGGGGGGGGGGCTGATTTTGTCAAGACATTATCACACACACACACACACACACACACACACACACACACTCACAATCTCATGTGTGAAGCAAGAAGACTCTCTTGTTGGAAGTAGGGTTGCAGAGAAACACACACAGCTTGGAGAAGACGAAGGAAGCTCAAGGCACACAATAGAGAGTGTGTTACTTAGTGTGCAATGGAAAGATAGATAGCCCTAGAGTGATGGGCGTATATACAATGCAAGGGGGAAAAAACCTCGTAAAGAGGGAAAAAATGCCTTGGTGGTCCTAGTGTGTTCACACACATCACTACCACATGTATATGGTAACAAATCCCCCCTGGAGTGATGCGGCGAACGAGAGCTGGCACATGAGTAAAGGGAAGTGCCATGCCCTGAGGACAGGATCAATCCAAAAAGGGGAGTAATCCCAAAGCTTTGCGGAAAGCTATAAGCTTCTCACGAGACAATGCCTTTGTGAATATGTCACCATTCAAGAAAGCAGTAACAATGTCTCATTGATGTACATCCCAACCAAAATGAGCTGCCAATGCACATAGAAAACGTACACTAGTCATACGATAAGTGGGAGCAAAAGTCTCTTAATAATCTATGCTTTTTTGTTGTGCATAACCTTTTGCAACAAGTCGAGCCTTATGGCGATCGATTTCACAATCCGGCTTCCATTTCAACTTGTAAACCCACTTTGTACCAATGGCCTTTTTGCCAAGAGGCAAATCACATAAAGTCCATGTGTCATTTTCTATAAGTGCATCATATTCTGATTGCATGGCAGCCATCCAATTTTCTGAATTCTGTGCTTCATCAAAAGACAGATGCTCCTCAACATCATTTAAACTAGACACAGCCAAAGCATAAAAATCTGATGCATAAGATGCATGGCAAGAGCCTGAACGAGTACGACTAGACAAAGGTGCATCCAATTTACTGTCACGCAAAGTGTGCACCAGCCATTTTGGCATACCTCTAGCCTGCTCATTTTCAGCCCTTTCCTCATCAAGTACATCATGTACATCTGCATCAGTAATTGGCTGATCTAAAACATTTTCAGAAACCCCCATAGGTTGTACATTTGCCTCATTGGAACTTACATTCGTATTTCCACCACTGAAAAGAGGCAACAAAGTGTCATAAATGTCCTGTGAGCTTACATTACTGTCTCCAGAACACGTTTTGTTTGCGGATGATACAACCTGTAACCTTTGCTTTCATCACTATAACCAACAAAAAGACATTTGACAGCCTTATCATCCAATTTTCTGCGCTGCACTTGTGGCACCAAAGCATATGCCAAACAACCAAAAACACGCATGTGCTCAATAGAAGGTTTTCTATCATGCCATGCTTCATATGGAGTAATAGACTGCAAAGGTTTCGTAGGACACCTGTTAAGTACATAAGTGGCACACATGATGGCCTCAAGCCAAAAAGAATGCGGCAAAGCTTGACTTTTGACCATACATCGTGCCATTTCCATTAGTGACCTGTTTTTCCTCTGAGTAACACCATTTTGCTGAGGTGTATAAGGCCTGTACATTAGTGTTTTATCCCACGACTAGCCAGAAATGCATTAAATTCATGAGACATATACTCCCCCCCTCGATCGGAACGGAGGGTGCCCATAGTCTGAAATTGTTTGAAGCACATAAAAACTTCGGATTTCGCTTTAAGCGGAAATACCCATGCATGGCTGGAGTAATCATCACTGGAAGTCACAAAGTACAGGTAATTGCCCAAGGACGGAGTTTGCATGGGCCCACAAACATCACTATGCACAAGCTGCAACCTGCATGTGGCCCGAACTGAACCATCTTTTGGAAATTTAGAACGCTGCATCTTACCCAAAATACAGCCTTCACAAGCATGTTTGTTAGATGCTTCAAGAGGTGGCAAAGAAGCAACCATATCAGATTTCTGCAAACGTAGCAAACTGGCAAAATTCAGATGACCAAAACGTGCATGCCAAAGTTTTGCATTTGAAATAGCCCTTGAATTTGCAACAACATTTGCAAAATTTTGTCCACACTTGTCATACAAAGTGAGCTTATACAACCCACGGCACAAAAGCCCAGATGCAACAATTTCATCACCAAAACTGAGATCATGAACTGTACATCTTTCATCCACAAATTTGACTACATGTCCAAGTCTAGCAAGTGCGGATACAGACAAGAGATTCTTCTTGATCCAAGGTACATAAAGTGCATCAACAAGTGTGAAGGAACTGCCATTAGAAGCAGTGAGCACAATCTTTCCAACTCTCTGAAATGGATAAGAGGCGTTGTTGGCACAAGTGACTGAATTCCCATGAGGGACAGACTCGAGAGAGGTAAACAATTCACGATGTGAGGTAATGTGCTTTGTAGCACCACTATCAAAATACCACACATGTGAATCTGCAGCAACTGACAAGTATGCATCATGGAGAGCAGGATTGTAAGTGCACTCTGCGCTAAAAGCCCATTCTCCATCAACATCAACAACACAGTCTCCTTTCACAGAAGACTCAACAATGGCTGCAATTGTAGTGGAACCAGCACTTGCAGTGGAACCATCCTGTTTCTTCTTAGCCTCTTTGGCCTTCAACTTAGGACACGACTTGATCAAGTGATCATTGGCTTTACAAGAATGGCAACGCATCTTCTTTTTGCCCTTATCACCATAATTTCCAAACGAATTGCTGCCAGCGGAAGCATTAGGAACAGAATTTTTGCCACTCGCAGCAGAACCATAAGAAGTGGCTGCATTGTTGTTATCACCCTTTCGTTGAGAAGCAATAAAAGCCTGTTCAACTGCACGCTGTCTAGTCCTATTTTTGCTGGAAAGGGACTCTTGCAATAGCAATGTGCATAATGCATCAAACTTGACAACT
Organism: Adiantum capillus-veneris; assembly: GCF_014529385.1. Lineage (NCBI taxonomy): Eukaryota > Viridiplantae > Streptophyta > Polypodiopsida > Polypodiales > Pteridaceae > Adiantum > Adiantum capillus-veneris. The sequence continues at coordinate 84,059,890 of NC_140946.1, read as the reverse complement.
TCAGGAATTCCTTGGGTCATAAGTCTCCAAGTACTAGCAAAAGTCTAGTAAGAATCTGGTAAGGCATCAAGAACAGTCTGCACAAGGGAACTTTCTGAAATAACTTCACCTGCAGAAATAAGTTGCTCATTGATATCCTTGACACTAGCAAGGAAAGTGTCCATATCATCTTCTTGATGCATAATCTTCGACTCCAGCTCTTTACGCAGCAAAGCAATTTTAGCCTCATTGCGGCTTGCATAAAGACCTGCTAGAATATCCCAAGCTTGTTTTGCAGATTTTGCTGAACGGATGTGAGGAACAATGGTGTGCTTCATAGACAATGCAATCAATGCATGAGCCTGCGCATCCTTAACATCCCAACGAGCTTGTTCCGTCGTAGGCAAAACAACTCTAACAGCTGCAATCCTTGCAGCAAGACCTGCAACATCCTCAACATCGCCTAGATCCTCAGAACCAAGACGTACATTAATGCCTACCACAATGTTCCAGACGCCCTTTGACACAAGAAAATGTTGCATCATATAAGCCCACATAGGGTAGTTGTCCCCATCCAACCTGCCCTCAACAACAAACATCTTGAACACATCTGTGTTGTTGTTGTCAGCCATGGTAAATGCTGCACCTGATGTGAAAACTGCTCGAAAATAGGAGAAATGGAGCGGAAACAATACGTGCTATGTAGCACAAACCGTAGAAGACTATAAGGCACCTGTTATGCAGAAAACGGGATTGATAGAAATTCTGTACAAAATGACAAAATAGCCTGTGCAGTACTGCCTGTAGTGGAAACAGAGGCCGAAATGAGCCCAAATCAAAAATCTGAGCACACCAAGCTCTACGAGCTTACCCGAAGTATTTGTCGACCTGCGAACGCTCGCCAAAGCTCACTGAAATCGGAGAAAGTGAGCAGGCGTGTATTGGAGCAGCTGGTGACTAAGCCCGGGAGGACGCAACGCAACCTGCTCTGATACCAATTGTTGGAATTAGGGTTGCAGAGAAACACACACAGCTTGGAGAAGATGAAGGAAGGTCAAGGCACACAATAGAGAGAGTGTTATTTAGTGTGCAATGGAAAGATAGATAGCCCTAGAGTGATAGCCCTAGAGTGACGGGGGAAAAAACCTCCTAAAGAGGGAAAAAATGCCCCGACGGTCCTAGTGTGTTCACACACATCACTACCACATGTATATGGTAACATCTGTCTCCTTCCCAAGCTTCAATGGAAAGCTCATCATCTACTCCAAGCTTGTGAGAAGGGAGGCCTACACCAACAACTCTTGGCTTTGGGATGCAAATCCAACCGAGAGCCAAGCTTGAATGCATACTTATCTCCTCTATCATGCTAATTACTAAGCTATGCTAAGCTATTATGAGTGATTATGAGAGGAAATATACATCTTTCTCGTAAGACTACTCCTTCTTCCTCTCAATCTACTCTCATACCCCGCTAGCTCTCACCATCTTCGAAGGTGTGTGAGGTCTTGGATCTGAGACCGTGAGGGAATTGATGTTGTGTTTTAAAGTGTTTTCTTAGTGCTTGAAGCTTCCATCTTCATGGCACTAGCTAGTTATTGAAGGAACACAAAGTATTGTATTGTAAAATGTCTCCTTTGATGGGGGAAACTTATAATACAAAACCTTTTGGGGGGGTTGACCGGCTCCATGTAAATCGGGTCCTCAACTGTTGTCAATAGCTTAATTTTTCTCTCTCTTTGAGTATTGTTCATGCCTATCTAACTAGGTGTCATGATTTTTGTTGCTCTCTCTATCCAAGCACTCTTGCTATGCTCATTAGGAATCTAATCTAATGAAATGCTCATTAGAAATCTAATCTAATGAAATGCTCACTATGTTTATGCTATTTTCTGCTATACACAAGTTTTTAGGCCATTGAATGTTACATTGGTATCAGAGCACAAGGTTTCTCTTTTCTTTCTCAAGAAGGGAGGTCCTCAAGCTAGCTATAAATGGTTGGTATTATTAATTGAACTTGAGTAAGTAGAATAGGGATTTCTTAGCCTTGCAGTGCACCTGCTTCGTACAAATAACGGGGCATCATCATGAGAGATATGGTCTTAATAGTGGAGTCCTATGGGGCTTGCCTACGGAACCACTATTGAGCTATTAGAAGCTTGACAGGAGCCGGTATTGTTTTGGTGTTGAAAGACCCTCTCTTCTATTCTGTTGGAAGGCGTTGTAGCAATGACCTAATCGCAATCCACACAAAATTATCAATCCGTGGATCGGCAACCCGGCTAGGGCGTGGAAGCACGAGCATCGGATGAATAGAATAAGAGGATTCATGAGTATGATCATCGAATGCAAGTAGAGATTAGCCAAGACAAGACTAACTCTAATAATACTCTAATCACTAATCAATCAACTCCTACACACATCAAACCCACCGAAGTCCGACTTACCATAGACTAAAATCCCAAAGCACACTAATGATAAGCACACACTAATTGCATTGGTGTTGGCCTCTCCAATCATCGCTTGCCAATCAAGGCACTTCATCAATAGCTACACACACGAGGTGAATGGTGCTAGAGTTTCATAAAACCTATCCACACACAAGCAAACAACAGGGCACACACACTAATTACAAGATTAAGACCCTACTTAATCAACCTATTTAGTGATGCTAAATATCGCAAATTGAATGCTCATAGAAGGATAAGAGTGGTTAATATTAAGAAGTTAACGCACAAACTTAAATCTAGAATAATGAGAAAGGTGAAACTACTTCATGACATAATGGAATGGAGGAGAAGTACACTAATGAGAAAGTAGAGATTAAATTAAGAATGGTTCTCTAATTACAATGGATTAGTAGTAGCCTCTTAAGCATGGGCATTAAGCTCAAGGCTAGGCCATCCATAGAGTGAACACTCAAGGGAGAAGGAGCTCTCAAAAGTAGATCCTCAAGAGTGGATACTCAAGAATGAAGCCTCCTTGCATAAAGGCTTCCTTTTAACAACAATCCCTTCTACTATGGGTTTAAGTTTGAGCCCTCTATTTAACATATACAACTTTGGCACTCCCAATGAGCCGAAGACTCATACAAAGTGAGTAGGAAATAGTAAGTCACATCCATAGCATATCTCCCACTTGATGCATATTCGGTGTAGCCTGTGTTAGCCGTTGCTAACATTCCCCCTTCCTAATTTGGCGCACGTTCTCGTATGCCGGTGAAGCAAAACACGGTGACATGGTAGAAAGCAAGTCCATGGAAGAAATGTTGAGTTGCAAAACATAAGAACATGTAATGAGCATCAGAGACCAACAAGGGTAAAAACATGAAGTACAATGAGCAATCATGCAAAGTGAATTTTTTGCTTCTAAAAGATGGGTGAATCATAGTAAAAAACTAGACAACATAAAGCAAAAAAACACTCAACTATCATGAAGATTAAACCACTTGAAATTTCAGTTTTATGCATGAAACACAAGCAATCAGTTATGACCCTAGGCTAATGCAAGTTCATAAACCTACTAGCCTAAAAACTATGTGACCAATCTTAATAAATCATTTAAGTCTATCATGTTTACGGGCTATAAAAACGCTCCTAATCTATTAGTACATTGTCACAGCTTTGTAAAGTGCATGGAAGTTTTGTTTTTGTCATTCATTGAAAAATTAAAGCACAATACAAAAAGTGTTCCAAGAATCTACTAGACTACCAAAGTTACGGCTAACCCCTATCAGCCCAACACATCGGTTTAGGTCCTTGACCAAGCGAGCCAAGGTTATTCCCGTCGCCTGCCAAGTGACAATAAGGCGCTAGGCCTCACATAGACCCAACATAACATAGAAATTTTCTTTTCATGTGTCTAGTAGCATTTTTGCTACTTTTTCTTGACACATTTTTGCTTCATTGATTCATTTTTTAGCACTTTTTTATTGCTTCCAACATGAAATGCTAATGGCAGATGGACTAAAGGCCTAATCATAGCCCTATGTCATGTTAAAAATGAATGGAGTATTAAGTCTAGGACTAATGAGAATGAACCTACATTAACCTAAGGTCAAGGCCAATTATCTATGATTAGCACACATAAAAGCTAATTTTTTGATGAGCTAATATTCACAAAGCAAAGTGTTGAAGCTTTGGTATGCCTAGATTTTGAACATGAAAGAACCATAGCTTAGAAGCAAAAATTACTTAAACCAAGCATAGAGAATGGAGAGATGAACAAAAGAGCAAAATCATGGAAGGATTACACCTATTCATGCTCTTTTGAGCATCCTTGAGCAAGCATCCCCTTTGTAGAGAAGTCTCTTGATGTTTTTATTACAATCCAAGTTTTTTGAAGCTAGGTGAAAACACAAGCTACAAAAGCCATTTATTGAAAGCCAAAAACACACAAAAAAAATACTCAAATTTACCAAAGGAAAAAAACCCAAGGGAAAAAAGTGCCTTTGATTATGCACATGGTGCTCTTTGATAGGAAATTTATGCATACACATTAAAATGAGAGAGAATGGGCTTCTACATAAGCAAATTTGCAATTTAAAGTCTCTCATGCATGATTCAAAAGTTGATTAGTTTCTACCTCACTTGAAATATGGAATTTAAAACAAGCCAAGAGCTAAAAATAATGCAACTTTGATGAAAATGAAGTGGCTCTTGAAAGACGAATTTTACAATTTAAAAGCTCCAAACAAGTTGGCTAACAACTAGCTCACATGAAATTTTACAATTTTAGAGCAATCTATGAGCTAGAGATTAGAGATGATTGCAACTTGATGAAATGAAAATGAATGGCTCTCAATAGCCAAATTCTGTACTTGAAAGCTCTCAAAAAAGTTGGGTAAACACTAGCTCAAATTAAAACACTGCATTTAGATAAGACTTAGAGATATAATTTATACAAGTTTTAATCCAAAGAAATGGAATGGCTCTAAATAGCCAACTTTTGCAATATTTTGCAATGCCGACATCTCGTATCTGCAATGGAATCCCACTTTGCCAATCACTATTTAAAATGAAGCTCAATTGTTACTGCATGAAAGTATTTGTCATTCAACACAAGCACTAAAAATTTCATGATCAATCACAAACTCAAAATGATACTTCTCTCCCATGATTATTCAAAAATGATACTTCTCTCCCATGATTATTCAAAATGATCAATCACAAACTCAAAATGATACTTCTCTCCCATGATTATTCAAAAATCTCAATGGTCAGTGCTATGCAATGATTTGCATCAAATCAAGCACCTAAAGAATGCATAATAATGTCAAGCCCAAACTTTAATGATCTCTTTTGGTTATCAAACATGCTCAATTTTAATGCTTTCCAATGATTTTCCACTCAATTCAAGCACTAAAATATAACAAGCAAGTAGAGTCCAAGCATAACATATCTTGACCAAGCGTCAATTCATTATCTAAAGTCACTCTCAACAAAACGCATGTGTATGCCCAAAGCACTTTTCCTTTTATTGCAATGAAAACTTCAATAAAACCTAGTACTAGGCCACGTATGAGCCAAATCAAAGCACACATGAAGAAATTGTATGCTCCTTGAATTGCCAAATATTACACCAATGGTAGTGCAAACTTTCAGTGTTTAAATCTTTTGTGCTTCTCTAAATCAATCAAAACTTTGAATTTTGTACTGAGGAATAATGTGGAAATTTGCGCTCAAGACAATTTTGAATTTGTGACTGGCTCACTACAGTCCAACGTGGTTGACATAATCTATGGCCTCATTTTTTATTTTTTATCTTTTTTATAGTGTGATTACGAGTGGGAACCTCATCTTCCCTTAATGCAACACTCTTCTCATTCTATTTTACATTTTTTGAAAAACTCGGCTGACAACTGCAGGCAAGAGAAGGAGAGGGAGAGAGCGAGTGAGAGACTCGAGCATGATGATGGCTTAGAGATGGAATTGAGGGGCCTCCGGGCTTCTGCTTGAAGTCGTCCTATGCAGGCTACTGTAATGATGGAGCTGGAGAACCAGCCAATACAAGGGGTTGCTATTAGAATACAGGCGAGGAATCAGAGAAATGACAACCCCATGCAAAGAGAGACAGAGAAGCTTCAAGATGATGATAGGCTCAGTGCACTAGTACAATTGTTTCTCCAAATTGGACATAGAGGGGAGTCCAAGATTCAAGTTAATCATGAAATTGTGGTTGTCTATGGCATTGATTGCTTTCAACACCTCAAGTCTCAAAAGATACAAAACCTGAAGGTTCTTGAAAAACTAAAGCTCCTTTCCAAGACTTGTGAAGATGTATTCAAGCATGCTTCTCAAGTATGCGAGCGGGTATAGCGGGCAGAGGCAGTGGACCAGTAGTGTGTGTGTGTGTGTTTCCATTGCATTAACTGCAGGCATTTTGTGTACATCTCAAATGTTGGAATTAGGGTTGCAGAGAAACACACACAGCTTGGAGAAGATGAAGGAAGCTCAAAGCACAGAATGGAGAGTGTGTTACTTAGTGTGTAATGGAAAGATAGATAGCCCTAGAGTAATGGGCGTATATACAATGCTCGGGGGAAAAAACCTCCTAAAGAGGGAAAAAATGCCCCGGCGGTCCTAGTGTGTTCACACACATCACTACCACATGTATATGGTAACAAATCCCCCCTAGAATGATGCGGTGAACGAGAGCTGGCACATGAGTAAAGGGAAGTGCCAAAGGAAAAAGACATGATCAGTCCAAAAAGGGGAGTAAGCCCAAAGCTTTGTGGAAAGCTTCAAGCTTCTCACGAGACAATGCCTTTGTGAAAAGATCTGCAAGGTTGTCCTGTGTTGGCACATAAACCAAGCTGATCTCTCCTACTGAGAGACTCTCCCTGACATAGTGGTAATGCACCTCAATGTGATTTGTGCGAGCATGAAAAACTGGGTTCCTCGCAACTGCCAATGCGCTCTGACTGTCAGTGTAGATAGTGTTGGCAGTGTCCTGTCCAACACCCAAATCAGCCACATAAGGCGTCTGAGCCATACACACTCAATCGTAGCTGTGAAGACTGCCCTGTACTCAGCCTCACAACTCGAAGTGGCCACAATAGGTTGCTTCTTGCTGATATACATGAACTGCCAAGCATGAAACAAAAACCACTTGTGGACACTCGCGTGTCGAAACAACCAGCCCAATCCGAGTCCGAAAAAGCATGTAAGTCTGGCGGCAATGATCCCCCCTTGGAATAAAACAAGCCAAGATGTAAAATGCCACTAAGGTAGCGGAAAATCCTCTTGACAGCCTGCCAATGCCTAGACCCTGGGCTATGCATAAATCTGCTGACGTGTGGGACTGCAAACTGAATATCCGGCCTCGTGTTGCATACATAAATGAGGCAGCCAACAACAGTTTGATAAAGAGTGACATCAACAGGATCTCCAGCATCATGTAGACTCAACTTCAAACCTGTTTCATGGGAGTGGTAATAGGTTTGCAATCCTCAAGTCCAAACTTACATAGCAATGCCTCTATGTAACTTTTTGGACACAAGGCAATACCACCATCACACTGCTTAAACTGTATACCCAAGTAATGATGCAACAGCCCCAAATCTTTTATCTTGAAAGTAGCATTCAAATCAGCCTTAAATTCAGCAATATGTCTCTCATTTGGTCCAGTGATCAACAAATCATCAACATAAAGAATCACAATGAGAAGTACATCACCCTCACGCTTTACATACAAGGTGCTTTCTGTTGGACTGTTACAAAAGCCTCGTTTAACCAAATGAGTTTCAGCTCTCTCATAGCAAGCATGAGGAGATTGCTTCAACCATACGAAGTCTTCTTACATTTGCACACTTTGTCCTCTTGTCCTTTTATGACAAAGCCGCGAGGCTGCGTTACATAAACTTCCTCAAATATGTCACCATTCAAGAAAGCAGTAACAATGTTTGATTGATGTACATCCCAACCAAAATGAGCTGCCAATGCACATAGAAAACACAAAGTAGTCTCTTCATAATCTATGACTTTTTGCTATGCATAACCCTTTGCAACAAGTCGAGCCTTATGGCGATCAATCTCACCAACCATCCGGCTTGCGTTTCAACTTGTAAACCCACTTCGTACCAATGGCCTTTTTGCCAGGAGGCAAATCACATAAAGTCCATGTGCCATTTTCTATGAGTGCATCATATTCTGATTGCATGGTAGCCATCCAATTTTCTGAATTCTGTGCTTCATGAAAAGACAGAGGCTCCTCAACATCATGTAAGCTAGACAAAGCCAAAGCATAACAATCTGATGCATAAGATGCATGGCGAGAGCCTGAACGAGTACAACTAGACAAAGGTGCATCCAATTTACTGTCACGCAAAGTGTGCACCAGCCATTTTGGCATACCTCTAGCCTGCTCATTTTCAGCCCTTTCCTCATCAAGTACATCATGTACATCTGCATCAGTAATAGGCTGATCTAGAACATTTTCAGAAACCCCCATAGGCTATACATTTGCCTCATTGGAACTTACATTTGTATTTCCACCACTGAAAAGAGGCAACAAAGTGTCATAAATGTCATGTGAGCTTACGTTACTGTCTCTAGTACATGACAGCAAGGGATGAACAGAATCTTCCACAAACACTACATCCCGAGAAACCAGAATACGTTTTGTTTGCAGATGATACAACCTGTAACCTTTGCTTTCATCACTATAACCAACAAAAATACATTTGAATGCCTTATCATCCAATTTTTTGCACTGGACTTGTGGCATCAAAGCATATGCCAAACAGCCAAAAACATGCATGTGCTCAATAGAAGGCTTTCTATCATTCCATGCTTCATATGGAGTAACACCATTTTGCTGAGGCATATAAGGAAATGTACATTGGTGTTTTATCCCACGACTATAGCCAAAAATGCAGTAAATTCATGAGACATATACTCCCCCCCTCGATCGGAACGGAGGGTGCCCATAGTGCATTTTGACACATTTTCAGTCATAGCCAGAAATTGTTTGAAGCTAATAAAAACTTTGGACTTCGCTTTAAGCGGAAATACCCATGTATGCCTGGAGTAATCATCAATGAAAGTCACGAAGTACAGGTAATTGCCCAAGGACGGAGTTTGCATGGGCCCACAAACATCACTATGCACAAGTTGCAACCTGAATGTGGCCCGAACTTAACCATCCTTTGGAAACTTAGAACGCAGCAAAGAGGTGGCAAAGAAGCAACCATATCAGATTTCTACAAATGCAACAAACCGGCAAAATTCAGATGACCAAAAGGTGCATGCCAAAGTTTTGCATTTGAAATAGCCCTTGAATCTGCAACAGCATTTGCAAAATTTTGTCCACATGTCATACAAAGTGAGCTTATACAGCCCACGGCACAAAAGGCCAGATGCAACAGTTTCATCACCAAACTGAGATCATGAACTGTACATCTTTCATCCACAAATTTGACTACAAGTCCAAGTCTAGCAAGTGCGGATACAGACAAGAGATTCTTCTTGATCCCAGTTACATAAAGTGCATCAACAAGTGTGAAAGAAATGCCATTAGCAGCAGTAAGCACAATGTTTCCAACTCCCTGAACTGGATAAGAGGAATTGTTAGCACAAGTGACTGAATTCCCATGAGGGACAGACTCGAGAGAGGTAAACAATTCACGATGTGAGGTAATGTGCTTTGTAGCACCACTGTCGAAATACCACACATGTGAATCTACAGCACAACTGACAAGCATGCATGATGAACAACAGGATTGTAAGTGCACTCTGCACTAAAAGCCCATTCTGCATCAACATCAGCATTACAGTCTCCTTTTACAGAAGACTCCACAATGGTTGCATTTTTAGTGGAACCAGCATTGCAGTGGAACCACCCTCTTTCTTCTTAGCCTCTTTGCCTTCAACTTAGGAGACTGCTTGATCAAGTGATCATTAGCTTTACAATAATGGCAATGCATCTTCTTTTTTCCCTTATCACCAGAATTGCCAGACTAAGTGCTGCCAGCAGAAGCATTAGAAACAATATTTTTGCCACTCGCAGCAGAACCATAAGAAGTGGCTGCATTGCTGTTACCACCCTTTCTTTGAGAAGCAATAAAAGCATGTTTAACTGCACACTGCCTAGTCCTGTTTTTTTTCAAAAGTGACTCTTGCAACAGCAATGCGCATAATGAATCGAACTTGACAACTTCAGGATTTCCTTGGGTCATAAGTCTCCTTAACATCCCAACGAGCTTGTTCTTTCGTAGGCAAAACAACACTAACAGCAGCAATCCTTGCAGCAAGACCTGCAACATCCTCAACATCGCCTACATCCTCAGAACCATGACGTACATCAATGCCCTGCACAATGTTCCAGACGCCCTTTGACACAAGAACATGTTGCATCATATAAGCCCACATAGGGTAGTTGTCCCCATCCAACCTATCCTCAACAACAAACATCTTGAACACATCTGTGTTGTTGTTGTCAGCCATGGTAAATGTTGCACCTGATGTGAAAACTGCCCAAAAATAGGAGAAACGGAGCGGGAACAACACGTGCTATATAGCACAAACCGTAGAAGACTATAAGGCACCTATTATGCAGAAAATGGCACTGACAGAAATTCTGCACAAAATGACGAAATAGCCTGTGCAGTACTGCCTGTAGTGGAAACGGAGGCCGAAATGAGCCCAAATTATGTGATGGGTGTTTCGAGGAATAAATGTAGCACATGTGACATCAAAAGATGTCTCAATAGCTTCCACCTTTCCAAGAAGGGTTGTTGATGTAGAAGTTTCTCTACTCGTATCTCACTGTGCTCAGTATGTGAGTGTCGTTTGGACCTTCTCCTTCACTTCACCAGACTTAAGTACTTAGACTTCGACTCTTTTGCTCACCTATACCAGCATGAGCGACACAACGTAAATATGCTCAACTCTTCCAGCTTGAGCAGTACCTAGAATAGCTAAGATGCTTAGACCAGAGAGAATATTACTTGAAGCTTTGGGACTAACACCTCACTCATTTTGTGGCTTAGCTACTCGACTCTGACTTGTATGACTTGTCGATTGCATGTTGACACTGCTTTGTGACAAGTTCTTCGGCTGTTGTAGTGGCTGCTGAGACATACTTCATGAAGTTTCATCGTTTTCCTATACCTTCTTCTCTTTGTAGTGCTCAGGCCTCTCGTCAGTCTTTTCTTCATGTGGATTATGGATTTTTTTTATTTTTTCTTAATAATAAACAAAGAAAATTTTAAAACAACTCAACAAAAGAAAAATCATTCAAATAGAAATCTAAATGCTATGTACACTATACACATGTCCCTAGGGGCTCATATATGGATTTTGTCCCCATACTCCTCTGTAACACTTACTATGAGGGCATATACTCTAAATTTCGTCAAAAAATTATCACAATAAAACGCAAAAATTCAATGCCTCTCTCAAAACATTGCCCTCTAATAGTCATAATGTTAGGTCCGCATTCAGAATGCCTCCCCCCTTCCTATTTGGAGTCATCCTTTACGACAGGGTATCGCAAACGGTATGTGTTGTGCTTGGGCAATTAAAAGTTGTGCCTATGCAGGCCTTGTAATGTAGCCCTATTATGCATACACAGTCAATGCATGGAAAAGATTTATGTTGTGCAAGATGCGGGTATAAACAATTTGCTTATTGGCATTTGTTGGCGAGGCTTCCTATTCTAAGCAATGTAATGGTCTTTGAAGCTCCTGTATCGTTGCTTGATTGAAGCGACTTGTTCTCTTCTAACTGTACTGTAATCGTAGGAAGAATTGTAAGAATTCAAGCGGCGATGCACTGACAGCAGTTTTGTTGTTCTTCTTTGGGACCCATTTCTTTGCAATTATTGGTTGTTTTGTTGCTGACGTTCGTTTGGGAACCCATACTTGCCCGTGCTTCGTTTGTGTTTGAAGAGTCTTCTTTGGGATCCACCTTTTTGTTGTGTGAGTCAACAATGGTCTTTGCTTTAGTCCTTGTACGCTTGGTTGGGGACGGGATTTAGGCTTTCAAAGTTGATACTGTGGTTGTTTTGGAGTCCAAATGAATTTCTGACTTTTTTGTGCTTGAATCAACTTCGTTGGAGCCCAAACCCGAGTTGTGAAAGCTTGCGACTTTGTGATATTCTTACCCGTTCGTGCACGCTTCCTTGTTTTTGTTTTGGTGTTGGATCTTGTGATTTTTCATTAGAGATCTTTGTCTTCTTGATCCATATCTGTTTTTGGCCAATCTGGGTTTTTGGTATCCAGAGTTGTCGAGCTTTTTGGCTTTGACTTGTTGTCCTGTTCTTTTGACCTGTCATGGTTGTTGCTGAAGGGGTTGGTGATAGTGATGGCCTGAGTAGATGATAGGGGATGTGGTAAGATTCATCACTATCGCTACTATCCTCAGCAAGGCTGACTTCTTGTACTTTCGCTTGATTTTTTGGCTGGTAGTTGAAAGTTACTGTCTGTTTGCTCGTGGGTGTTAGTTTCTTGGAGGACTTTTCTAGCCCATTGATTAGAGCATTGTTAGCTCGTTGCTCTGGTCGTATTCCTCCTAGCTGAGTCTTTGCATCCTTATTAGGAGCCATGTATGAGGATGCTTGTGGTGGCTGTGTCTTCACGGAGGACTTTGGAATCCACTTTTGATGCACTTTATTCGTGTAGCGATGACATTGATTCCCGGGTCATTGATCTTCTTGAAGCTCGAAGTGTTCTACAGAGTCATAGAACTCGTCGTCTTCTTCATCTTTTGATTCTCCACATTTCTTTGTTTTCTCCTTATTTTGAGATCTTGTTGATGTCTGGTTCTCTTTGTTTTCCTGGATTACACTCATTGCAAAATAAGGAACGACATCATAGCCATTTTCATCACAAAACTTTGTTGTGGGAGCATCCTCCACGGCGCACACGTCCAAAGTAGCCAAGATGTGTTCCCATCCAAAAGCCTCTAACTCTTCTTCAGGAAATGGTTCTGGGATATAGTCCCTATCCACTATAACCCGCTCTAGGATACATTCCTCACGTTTCAAGCTACCACATTGTGAAGCTCCACACATCCACAGTTCTTTAGGCTTACCTAACCAAGCTGGAAGTTCTGATCCTGCCACTGTGGCGGAATCAAACTCCTCAACTGGTGTTCTCGTCACATCCCTATAGCTATGGTCCCTCAAGTTTATCTTTGTTATGGTTTCCATATGTCTCAGGTATATATGGTCATAACCCCAATCTTGGACCATTTTCAATTGTCGCATGAATGGTCTTCCCAGAATGATGTAATAGTTGTTCTTCTTGCCAAAGTCAACCACAGCAAAAGTGTGTTCATATTCAATGCCACAAGAAGTAACAAGTACTTTAGGGGCTTTTCCTTGTGTCCGTCTGCAAGCTGCAGGGTCATTCGTGTGGATATCAAGGCAGGTTTTTTCCATTTTTTCCAAACCTCTTTGGTTGCAATGGCCACACCAGCTCCACTGTCAAGGATTGCCATGGTTTTTACACCATTGAATTCCACAGGAAGGGTGGTGTTTCCTTCTTCTCCCTCATAATACTCGCCTACCTTGTTTAATGGCATTGGCCTAGTATTTAGTTGAGGCATTTCAAGCTCTTTGATGCCTTCCTCGATTTGAGTGATTGGGGTTTTTACACCAAATTTCTCTAGACATTTACTTACATTAGCCTACATGTTTGGTCTTATTCTGAGCAGCTCGGCTAACATTATTGTACAGGTGACTGGGGTAGATAGAATATCTACTAGCCCCTTTGAGTCGATGGCCTTGTTGGGAGACAGTCTCTGTGATGGGACTGCAACCACATCTAACTTGGTCTCGTACTCTCCTATGTAGGACGGTAGTGTTCTTAGAGAATGGGGTTGACTATCCATAGATTGTACAGATCCTTTGTCGCCCCAATACGATCGCAAATCTAGATTCATTTGAGATCCAGTCTCAAATTCCTCTATTGGTGGTAGAAACACTCCTCGTTCATCACCAGTCTTGTCTACTCGTCTTCTTAGGTCATCGGCTTCATTGGCCTCTCTGACTTGTTTCCACAATTCGTCAAGACCATCTATCTCTTTACAATCCTCAGGTATAGCTTGGTGAAATCCCTCGGAAGAGTTATCCGTGGTATTCAGTACTATCCTTGAATCTAATGCTGGGTCTTTGAGGTTTGGTCTATGCTCATGACTAGAATCTGGCTCTTTTAGTTCCTGGTTTGGTGGGATTACTTGTGTAGGCATGACACGGATCACATCCTCAGGTTTTGCAACTGGTGGTTCTAGTAAAGCTTAGGCTGTTTGAATCATTTTCTGGCACATTTCAAACCTTTTCTTTTCTAGTTCCGCATAGGGATATGTCATCCACCTGTGTTCTTGGGTTTGGTTGTTCTTGAGACTCACATCATAGGCTTTCAAGAGGGCATCTAATGTCTCATTAACCTTTTCTACCAACACAGATCCTCCTGAACTAGCACTTCTCGGTTTCTCATCCGTGGATGGTTCTTTTAGAGGTTTAACCACCTGTGTAAGAGAAGGTGCCTCCTTTTCCTCATGTTCTTTTATCTTCTCCTCAGCTTCGGTAAGATTCTCAGCTAGGGATTTTTGCTCTCGTTCCCTGCGTGCTTTCATCCTAGTCTTTCTAGCTTTCCAACTATTTCATTTGCTCTTGGTTTTCTGACTAGGTGCGTCTGTCTTTGGTCCATCATCTGTCTTTGGACTCGTGTCACTTTCCGTGTTCTTTGTCTCTGGATTCCCATCAGCTTTCTTTTGAGCTTGTGCTCTCGTAACCACTTGAACTGGTACGACATTTTCATTTTCTGAGCTACTAGGTAGCTGAACAATCCCTAATACATTTGTCGTGATTTTCCTGATTTGGTTTGGGTTTTTCGGGCAATCGGGGATCAAGTGAGTGATGCCACACTCAAGACAATAGGCATTTACTTTAGTGATCTCCGTATGAGGACATTGTTTGACCAAGTGGTTGTCACGACTTTTGTGACAATCTGTCTCTGGCTAAGGAGATTCTTTTAGTATTTCCTCTTGGCTATAAGCAAGCTTTGACCTAGATAAGCCGTTATTTGCAATGAATCGCAATGTCCTTTCGTCCATTTCATACCTTCTTTCTTTTGACTGAAACCCAGGGGGTGGAGGTTGTACCGGCCTCACCACTCCATGTGTTTCTCTCACATTTTGTTGCTCCGAAGGGTAGTACTCACTTTGGTTGCTATACCACATTGTAGCTGGTACTGGTGTTGGTTTATTTGATGCTTCCATCATTGGCATGTATCTCATGTCTACCAGCATTCTAGCACCTGGGAGCGGAGGTTGTTGTCCTAAGACAAGCCGTGGCCTTAAAACTCCTACTGGTCCTGGCGCATTCCCCGTAATGTATCTAGGTGGAGTAGGTGCTTCTGCAACAGGTTGTACATACCTCTCCCTAGCATTTTCCATGCTATAATAGCACTCTTCCCCCATATGGTTCGTCCATTTTCTCTCAATTTCACACCACTTCGACTCTCCCGAATCAGACCTTACAAGAGGAATCAATCTCTTGACCAAGTCGTCGATAGCTTTTCTTGATCAATAGGTGCCGTTGGCTTGGCAATGGACTCACTTATCTATGAAACACTGTGCTGAGAGGATGTGTCATCTCCTTGACTCTTTAAGTCCTTTTCTTTGTATGCCTCACAGTTATCCACTAGATAAAGAGCTTCTTTGATCAACTCGTTTAGCATCATCCTCCTTATCATATGCAGATCCTTCTGAAGGCCCGCATGTCTCATTCCCTGGATAAAGATCAGCATCAGTCGTGCTTGCGTAGGTAATTCTACTCTCGGACAGAGCTTAACATATCTCTTGAGCCGAATGATGCTTTGCGTACTGATTCATCCTCTTTCTGTTTGAATCTCTTGAGCCGAATGATGCTTTGCGTACTGATTCATCCTCTTTCTGTTTGAATCTCTTGAGCCGAATGATGCTTTGCGTACTGATTCATCCTCTTTCTGTTTGAATCTATGGATTTGCGAGACCGTGTTGTGAGCAATGCCTTTTGGCGAGAATTCTTCAATAAACTCCTCAAACAGCTCATCTAGGGTCTCAAAATCCCATTTTTCCACCGAGTCGAACCATGTAGCTGCATCATCTTCTAGAGTCAATCCAAATCCAGCAAACTATGTCACAAAATCTGAAACTTCCTCTGCTCTAATCACTCTTCTAAAAGCCATTACGTGATCTCTCGGATCTTTATCTCCGAAGTATTTTATGTTTATCCATTTCTGGACTTGGGATGGTCTAACTCGTCCATTGTCTACAAGTCTAACCAGAGACTCTCCCAATCCTTCTCTCGTTATCGCTCTTGAAGGGAATCCTGGTGGCTCTCTTCTTGGAATTCCTATAGGAATTCTCGTGTTTGGTGGAGGCATTTGTGGTCCTTCATTGACCAAATATCCACCTCTTTCTAGTACAGTCTGTGGATTTGTGCTTTCTACAACTCTGTATTCTCGTCCATTCTTGTCGACAACTATAGATCTCCATTGACAGTCAACTCCGTATGTGTAGACATATAAGAGCTTGTAATCCGTTATCTCTTCTAGGTATGGATCTGAGCACCTATAAAGATTGACCTCATTGTCATCAATGTATCTATATAGTCCTTCACTCTCATGACCAATCATCCAAACTCTCTCAACAAGATGGATCTTTATCAATTGCAAGTTTGGAAGATCCATTGTGGGAGGATATTCCTTTATCGTCGGGATCTCCAAGCTTGTGTAAGCTGCGTTTGAATCTAGGGTAGACATGATTTCTGGGCTTAAGAGCTTTTACTTGGTTCAAGTAGACTTAGTCCACTGTGTTCAAGTGCTTTGGTTAGGGAAAAGTCGAAACTATGTCCAAAACCGCAACCGTTTCGTCACAATTCTCGCAAATTGTCGCTTTTAGACACCCCTAACTTGCGGATGAATTTTGAGGCCTCAAAACGACGTTTTTTTCAGATGTGAACTAAATGATTACCATCGGCATACATTTAGTTCATGTTTTGCTCTAAGATCTGTAGAGCCACTCTCAGGCTTCGTTTTGATATAAAAACTTTTCCGATCCGATATCGTTTGTGAAAGTTATGGCCAAAATAGTGAAATGCAGTTTAGACTGGTCAAAATGAGTCCAAATTCACTTTTGAAAGAAGATTTGGGATCTCTGTGACACTGTGAATACTCCTGTATGGTCAAAAGTATAGTTGGACCCTAAAACTGGCCTAGAGACATCCTACGCGTAGGATGTCTATATGCTCAGAATTTAACAAAATTTGATCCAGAGACTCCCCTTAAGTCTAGCAACACAATGGTATGCTCAGAATTTCATTTGGACCTAAAAATGGCCTTGAGACATCCTACGCATAGGATGTCTTTTTGCTCAGAATGACTTGAAGTTTTCACCCCAGCTTCTCCTTGATGTGTTGATCACAGTGGTGTGCTCATAGGTTGGTTTGGAGTCCTAAATCAAGCTGGAGACATCCTACGCGTAGGATGTCTAACTGCTCAGATTTTGTCCAAACTTGATCCCAAGATTCTCCTAGTGCTCAGCAACCCAATGGTATGCTTAAAATTGAATTTGGATGCCAATAGGTCAAGATTTAGGCTGCAAGAGCTTCTAGTGCACTCCAAGAGTAGGATGTCTGACAATTCTTGTCTTTGCTTTGTAAATAGGCCAAACAAGGTCCAAATTCACTTTTGAAAAAAGATCTAGAATCCTTGAGACACTTAGAACCTCCCTATATGGCCAAAGTAGAATTTTGACCACTTTATGACCCTGGAGACATCCTACGCGTAGGATGTCTTTTTGCTCCGTTTCAACTCAAACTTGCACTGTAGCTTCCCCTTGATGTGCTAAACTCACAGCTATTTTTACTTTTTGATTCTGACACCTATAGGTTGGTCAAATGATCAAGAATCTGTTTCAAAAGCCTGATGTCTGTTCTGATGAATTCCGAAGTCAAATCAACTCCAAATTGGACCAAAATTGACTAGGAGGCTTGCCTAAGGCTATACAACACCCTACTATGTCCACAGTTTGAATTTGGTCTCTAAATCATGCCTTAGACATCCTACGCGATGTCTAACTGCTCAGAATTGCCCCAAATTTGAATCACAGACTCTCCTTAAGGTGCTGATCACTGTGGTATGCTCAGAGGTTGATTTGGAGTGCTAAATCATGGTGAAGACATCCTACGCGTAGGATGTCTGTGCTTAGAATTGCCCCAAACTTGAGCCACAGCTTCCCCTTGATGTCAGCAACCCAATGCTATGCTTAGATTTGAGTTTGGATGTCAAAAGACCCCAAAACTAGCTATTCTTGCCTTTTTCAGTAAAAAATGCTCAAGTCTGCTTAAAACCCAATTTTCTCACCCAAATGAGCTGAAAACTCTCACATGCACTCAAAACATCATGTATAACATGCACATGAAGGTCTCAAAATTAGGCCTTGGACACAATTTGGGTAGGATGTCTGGCAATGTTCGTCTTTTGGTCTTATCCTGTCAAGATTGGTCAAGTTCCCCTTTCTAGGTGAAAATAGGGTAAAACCTACCTTCTGAACACACTGGTCTACTCAGAATTTCAAAATTTCCACCAGATCACCCTGTAGACATCCTACGCATAGGATGTCTACTGATGAAATTTTTGGCAGAATTCATCCACAGGCATCCCCAAGTCTTGAGCACTACTTTTCAAGCATTCCTACCAACTTTTATGCAAAATTGTGCTCAGAATCTTAAGTTTCTTGTTTTCACGTTTTTGACACTCCGTCTTTGGTCTTTTGGGTGTCAAGAGTTGGTCAAAACTCTAGTTTCAATGTATTCTTAGGGTAAACCCCCCCTTCTGAACACACTGGTGCAGTCAGAATTTCCAAATTTGGTCTCCAAAACCCCCTTGAGACATCCTACGCGTAGGATGTCTATGTTTACAGAATTGAAGGTTTTCTTCACAGAACCCTTGCAAATGTTCATTTATATACACAACATCAGTCAGTCATACAAAAATAAACTCAAAAGCTTGTTTAATGCATTTTTACCCTCAAAAGCACACTTTTCCGTGATTTCAAATGCAATCAAGCACTTTAGCAAATAATTCACTGATGAATGGCTCTAGATCAGAATCGGATCACTTACCTAAAGCTACTCCTACAAAACCTACTTAGGTCCTTGTGTCCCCGGCAGCGGCGCCAATGTTGCGGAAGCAACTCACACACTCATGAAGTGCATGCAAACACTACCTAGATCAACATAATGTCAATCGAGGACACAGATGATACGATAGGCACACAGAGGAAATCTCTTTGGCTTGTCAGGCTGAGACCATCCTACACATACAACACTCTGGAAGGCCAACTATACCACAATCAAGAACCTCACTACTCTCAACTACACCACCTAGCCACATACACACATACGGAAGGTAACTCACCTAATCATGCCAGATTCGTACGAAACATAAGGAACACCATCCCCACACTAGGATAAACCTGTCCCTAAGCTTCTACACTCAAAACCCTCACTCTAAACCCATATGCGGAAAACGCGTAGGATGACAGAGCAGAATTTTGAAAGTGCGCGAAACTGAAATTTATGAGTACCTATGCGTAGCTTATGTCGCCACAATTCTATAGACTACTAGCACGCAGAAAACAAACATCGTTTGATACACTTACGGCCGGCCACAAATAGCTCGTAGATGCGTCGGCGTGTGTGCTTCGTCTCGCGTGGAATGCTTGGCGTTGTCACGTAGCTCTCCTCGAGCCTACAACAATGGTGCAGTCGGATCTCCAATGTGTTGAGCGAGCCGGGCGTAGCTAGAGGATAAAGCTCACGCTCACTCTCTTTCTCTCTCACAAAGAGTAACGGCAGCGCTAAAGTTTTGATTATGATAAAAAGTCCTTTTTACAAAATGACCTAGGTACCTTATATACTAAGGTTACCTTAGGTTTAACCAAAAATGGGGTTGAAAGGGTCAAATAGCTTTGTATTTACAATCTGGAAGTGCCATTGCACCCCGGCTTCTAAAACTAGAATAACTACTCATTACAAATGACGTTTATGGCCATAATCCGCAGCATTTCATAACTCGCAAAAGATAAGACTTTGGTACGAAACTTGAGTTATGTTGTGTTGTTGACCCAGCGGTCAACACTAAGTTAGCAAAAAGGTAGTATGGTCCCTTCCAGATTCTTAGACCAATCAATGAGATGGCCTATAAACTTAAGTTGCCCAGTCATTGGCTCATACACAATGCTTTTTATGTGAGCCTACTAAAGCCTTACAAAGGAGAGCCACCTCAAGAAACAACTATTGAAGACCCACTGGAGATTGAGGACCAAGAAGAGGTGTTGCAGCCTGAGCCCATTCTCCAACATGAAGACAAGGTATTGAGAGGCAGTAAGGTAAGATTATCCGACGATATCTTATTAAATTTAAGAACTATCCTTTTGAAGATGCTAGATGGATGCAAGGCATACAATTAAAAAATAACCTAAACCTTGTCAATGCTTACAATGCTTCCCTAGAGTAAGCAAATGTACAAATGTTTAAAAAATGAACAAAGTTTTTGTCTTATAAGACTCTCTTTTTCTTTATTGTGCACAAATGTTAAGTAGTATGCATGCTTAGAATCAAGTTTGCGGAGACGACGTCTCCCAAACACCAAGTAGAGCTTGTCACTCTACTATGGAAGATTGATAGGACTAATGCGCAAACATGCTTGCAATAGCTTAGGCTCTCAAGCAGCAAATGGATTAGTCATCCAATCTGGAACGATGTCGTAGGGTAAGATAGGGATCCTCTACCCGCTAGAACAAGGACTAATGAATAGGCTTTATCTTGTCTACCCCCTAGTCGAGGACAACTATGATTTCAAGAGAGAGGTAATGTCATAATAACTAATATCTAATTCTCCTAAATGATTTTCTCATGTTAAACCGATCATTTAATATGGGGAAGTACCAGGGAAGAAAAAGCTAGAATATTGGTTAAGCTGGCAGACCGGTCACAGTAGGGATCCAAAGAGGGGGGGGGGGGGGGGGGGGGGGGGCATCTGCAAAAGAGTAACGTGCAAACAATGGACTTCAAAGACCCTAAGGTTCAGCCCATTAAGACTTTCAAAATACCAAGGTTCCAAATTCAAAGGTTGTGTCCAATGGTCCAACCCTAGGTAAAATTGGATGCTTGTGGGAAGATTCAAAAGTCTTCCACATCCCTATCTTGATGGGGGCGAGCCCTTTTAGTAGGGGATGAGAGAGAAACACACACACACACACACTCTTGCAAGCCCTTTACACAAAGGGAATAGGGGACACATGTCATCTCCCTAGCCCAGTTGCCCCCAAGATGCATTCAAATCCTATTGGATGGCCATAGAGGTGGAACAATGAGAATTAGGCTAGAGTACTTTTAGTTTAATTCATTTAAAAACACTTGATAAAAGAGCCAATAAGAATTAAGCTCTCTAGAAGACTAGTGGATAGTCTCCCAAGGGGTCCAATGAGCATTCAACAGCCCAATGGCTTGCCTGATTCCTATTGGCTAGAAGACAAAGGGGTCCAATGAGAGTTTAATTACATTAATTAATTACCTAAAGCTCTCACAAAAGGGGAAAGGGGGACACATGTCAAAAGTCTATCACTTATGCTTCTCAATTATCATTGGCTAAGCTTTGCACGGTCCAATGGGGTGCCAGCATGAGTAAAATCCAAGAGGGGTCGACTAAGAGAGAGGGGGGGCTGATTTTTTCAAGGCATTATCACACACACACTCACACAATCTCATGTGTGAATCAAGAAGACACACTCTCCTTCTCAAGCTGCAATGGAAAGCACATCATCTACTCCAAGCTTGTGAGAAGGGAGGCCTACACCAACAACTCTTGGCTTTGTGATGCAAACCCAACCAAGAGCCAAGATTCAATGCATGCTCATCTCCTCTATCATGCTAATTACTAAGCTATGCTAAGCTATTATGAGAGGAAATATACATCTTTCTCGTAAGACTACTCCTTCTTCCTCTCAATCTACTCTCATACCTTGCTAGCTCTCACCATCTTTGAAGGTGTGTGAGGTCTTGGATCTGAGACCGTGAGGGAATTGATGTTGTGTTTTAAAGTGTTTGCTTAGTGCTTGAAGGTTCCATCTTCATGGCACTAGCTAGTTATTGAAGGAACACAAAGTATCGTATTTTAAAAAGTCTCCTTTGATGGGGGAAACTTATAATACAAATCCTTTTGGAGGGGGGACCGGCTCCATGTAAATCCGGTCCTCAACTATTGTCAATAGCTTAATTTCTCTCTCTTTTGAAGTATTGTTCATGCTTATCTAACTAGGTGTCATGTTTTTTGTTGCGCTCTCTATCCAAGCACTCTTGCTATGCTCATTAGGAATCTAATCTTATGAAATGCTCACTATGTTTATGCAGTTTTCTGCTACACACAAGTTCCTAGGCCATTAAATGCTACATTCCACCATAAAATAGCACAATTGATAAGATGATTATCAACACACTTGACCATAGCATGCTCAAAATAATAATCCAATTGGCTAATCCATGCAAGTACAGTGCTTGCTTCTTTGGTACCATCCAATATATTCAAAAGACAAAGCTTTCCAACTAACGTTGTTCTTTTTATTCTTCTTTCCATGTTTAGGTTCAGATTTATGTGCATGAATAAGAGTGCTTTCCAATTTGATGTGTTTAGTACGTTCACATGTCAAATTAATGTCCGTAAGTGCATCGTAGCCTATCGATAGCGAAAGATGGAAATCCCATTCAAATTCACCATCAAAATGCATTTGAGTCCATGGCATCTATAAATATTCTCTCCTTCAATGTTTGAGTGATGAAAACCTGGTAGTGGCATTTAATCGGCAATTCAGTCACGGCTTCAATGTTTTTCATTCTTGAGAAATTTCTTAAAACAAGATTTCTTGACTTTGTCCAAAATTTCGTGTTTTGTCTGGCAATAATTTCCAAGAAGATGAAACTTTTTTTAATTAAACTGTTTGAAGCCGAGTTTGTTGAGTATGATGAAGTGATTCAACTTGGGAGACCAACTTCAAAGCCTTTAGTGGGAATGAACTCTAGGAATTTTCTAAAGGTCGCTTTCTTAAGCCATAAAGTATGACCAATGGACATTTAGTTAAACTTGGTGTGAAAAGGTAAAATAGAAACCAAAGAGCATCACAAGTAGAGAGGTTGAGGTTGCTGTGAGAGTACAAGCGCTATCAGCCCAAGGCCATGAAGGTAAAAGTGTTCCTTGGTCATGGGTGATACCTATTAGTACAATTTGTAGTCTTTTTTATGGAGTAGATTGTGTGAGCTTTTTGTGTATAAGGGTGGTTGCACACACAAAGCTTCCCAAGGCTTTATGGCGAATAGTGCTAACTAGAAATAAACTACGTAACGATTAGTAGCACCTTTCAACAAGCAAAACATGATTCGGTATTGCAAACCAATCTCATAGTTGTTGATTATGGCAAGCAAACTTGCACCCATGATCTCAGTAAGAAGGTTGATTTTGGCACGTTTTCCAGCTTTCCAAACTTGATTTCAACATATTGCAAAGCACGTTCGGGACATTGAAGTTCTCACAGCTTCACTTTTGCAACCGGCAAAGAAATTCAGCATTGTACTTGACCTCAATGGTACTTCAACATCGGAATTGACTTCGACAAGGTAGTTTAGCATAGGAATTTGATTTGGCAAGGCCAATGAAATATTATGTCGTTACATGTATCTCATAGATTAAAGCAGCAGAATGCTTAATTGTAAATGATAAGAAGCATGTAAAATAAATGCCACCTAAAACCTTGTGTGCTTAACTATGGTTCATAACCGCACTTGCAAAAGAAAAACAATGTACTCTGCTGCATGCATATAGAGATGAACAAGCTTAATCCTAAATGACTTGTTTGCTATCGAGGCAAAATAAATGCGTAGAAGAAGATATTTTTATCCAAAGAATGATAGATATATGGAAAAATAAATGCCAATCTGAAAATAGCCATGTAAAATGCATGCTAAAAAACATGCCATGCATGGAGCATCTGTGCACCTTCGTGCATAAAT
Organism: Adiantum capillus-veneris; assembly: GCF_014529385.1. Lineage (NCBI taxonomy): Eukaryota > Viridiplantae > Streptophyta > Polypodiopsida > Polypodiales > Pteridaceae > Adiantum > Adiantum capillus-veneris. The sequence continues at coordinate 84,035,860 of NC_140946.1, read as the reverse complement.
TCGTAGGCACCTTTGTGCATAAAATCATCAGTGAAGATTTGCGTATTTATGCACTCTTGTGCATGGATTGCATATGTTATTCATAATTGACTTCTTGAACATCAAAGAAAAAATCAACCTTGTTGAGGATGACATTATCAAACTTTAATGTATCCAAGTACTCAAGTGTATGTATCTAAAGAAGATAAATACAAAATGTATTGGAATTTGATTGATGACATCCTTGATAGAGTATCATGCATTATAGAAAAAACATAAAACGATCTTTATGTGTGGAGTTAAGCCCTCCAAATCAGCATGCCTTGCATGCAATGTAGTAGCAAGAGTGGACCTTGTAGATAAAACCTCCATCAGCCTTGGTCTTGTCTATCTTAGAGCCCTTGTGGCAAAGTTCAAGAGACAACTGTGTTGCCTCATGTTGTATTCAACAACTCATAGTTGTGAATGCTAGCCTTAGCTTCTTTAATTGACCCTTTGGTGGCCTCTTTGACCCTTTTAGATCTTACATGACCCATTCCGGCTTGAAACTCTTGTCTATTCCTTTTTTGAGGACTTTGAATATCAAAACGGCAGTTGCCCTTGCCTTGAATTTCTACAAAATCAACAACCACTTAAGCTGGTTGACCTCTAATGGCTCTTTGCCCTACTTGAATTTCATGGCTTGCTGTGCAACCCCAAACCTTCCATAGCACCTTGCATGGCTGTTTACATGGCCTCTTGCATGGGCACTTCATGGAGTTTTTTCATGGAGTAGACATAGAATCAAAGCTTTCCACGAAAGCTTGACAATCAGTGTGAAGAAGAGAGATGTACCACGTCCTTCAAATCAAACCCTCCCTCTTCAACTCAAAATCTTTACATAAACTTTGCATGGCCATTGTAAGACATCTCATGTCTTTGCATAGCCTTTGCATGAGCTCTCATGTCACCTTAATTCCCTTGCTACACCTTGCTTTCTAAGAGCTTTGAGGCAATAATTGAGCACAAGAATTGGAGCTCCGTTCCCCCTTCTCCATTTTCCAAGAAGCATTGTACTCTCCTCCTTCTCAAGTTTTCCATACTTGTAGAAGATGATAATGCAAATAGTATTCTTCAGATCTGTCTCTACTCTCTCTACTGTATTTTAGTTTTGAATATCATGTGTGTTCAATGTGTTGTGTGTGCATGCACAATGTCCAAGTTTACTATTAACACTATCTTAACTATGCTCAATCTTGTATGTGGATGTGTGTTTCTACTTAATATTGAGTGTACACAAGAGCATTAAGAAGGTTTGAGTGTGGATTTTGGGAAGAAACTTCTTGAGCTTATTAGGCTACTACATCACTTCTCTCAAGAATTAAGAAGGTTTGAGTGTGGATTTTGGGAAGAAACTTCTTGAGCTTATGAGGCTGCTACATCACTTATTGTGTGCATCAGCATTGCATTAGGAGATGGGTGGATTGAGAGAGATGAGTAGAATGGGGCAAGGTGTGCATGTAGAGTACATTGAGAGAAAGAACTCTTTTTAGTCTCTTCTCTACTTGGTGAGCCAAAGGTCCTTTTCTGGATCTTTGAACCCACAGGTGGCCACTTGGCATGATCCAACCCTTTGCCCACAACTCAAATCGTATGGCCATGGTCATGTATGTGGCAATAGAAGATGAGCCTAGGATTCATGTGGCCAACAGAGGTGCCATTAGCGATGCAAAGTCTCTTGGAAAGAGTTGAGTCAGAGCTTGCACGCCTCAAGGATGAAGCAGACAAAGGCAGAATCAATCACAAGGCAAGAATTGAACTACTTCTAAAGCTTGGAGGCTCTTTCTTTCTTGGATTTGAAAAAATTCATCCTTTCATCAACGGCAATGGTAGATGTGGCAGGATACTTGTTTGCTTCAAAGTGTAATGCCTTTTCCCAATGTTCTTTTTGTGGATTCCCCAAACCTTTGGTCTGATTTCCCATCCTTTGTGAATGCAATCTTCTACAATGACTGCTTCTATACTGTGTAGTCTCCGCAAAAGTTTGGGGTTCAAGGGGATGGCTCCTCTCTCTTCACCAAGGAATCTGCTGCATGCTCATTTGGTTTTCCCAGTGACCTCAGTGCCCTCATCATTGAAGGCGTGTACGTTGGGTGGAAAAGGGTCTTTCAAGCACTTGAAACTCAGAAGGGGTGAGAGAATTTCCATCTTGAGCAGCCAAGGATGTTTTTTCTTCACTACTTTTTTACTTGTGTTGGGAGAAGAGATGGGGAGACCGATTGCTTAGATTATTCAACACATGGTCACAAACATCACCATCAACCTTTCCACCTCTTTTCCCAATTTCCAAGCACACACACACACACACAACATATAATTGACATAGACATGCTTGTAAAAGAGTGTAAGAGAATTGTAAAACATGGAGACTAGATTAGAGAGTACACACCAAATAGAACATAGCATAAGAGAGTAGAGGAGAGAATCTGCAAGAGAAAGGTTTAAATCTAGCCCCAAACTCTCCAGTGCACCTTTTAGAAATCACGACATAAATTTTGAAAAGTTATAGCAAATCCTCGATATCCAACATAGGGTGGTTTGTGCAATTCTTCAATAATTAATGTACGAAAAGGTTTAGTCACACAACTTTTGTTTGAAATAAAGGAAGTTTTCTTGAATAGTGTATTCGAGAAATGTGTGCACACAATTATCAAGCATATGCAACCATGTCATTTTGAAATCATCATCATGTGCATAAGTGTCAGACATAGTGTCAAATGAAGTTCCCGAAATGGTTGATAGATGATTAAGTGAGGGTCTTCTACTGAAAGCATCAGCTACAACGTTTTCTTTACCAGCTTGGTATTTAATGTTGGGTTGAAAACTTTGAATGAAAGCGGCCCACTTAATATGTCTATCATCTATTATGGGCTGAGAAAGTAAGTATTTGATACTTTGTTGATCAGTTTTTATGATCAAATCAATACCCATTACATAGTGTTTTCAAATTTTCAATGCATGTACCACAACAGTCAACTCTTTATCATAAGTACTGAACTTTGTTTCATAAGGTTTGAATTTACGACTTTCAAAAGCAATTGGATGGTTATCTTGCATAAGGACTACAGCAATACCTTTTCCACTAGCATCAATGACTATCACAAAGAATGGTCTTTCAAAATCAGGCAATTGCAATACAGGTGAATTAGTCAAAGCATGTTTAAGTGCATTAAATGAGCTTTCTTGCAAATCAGCCCATTCATAAGGCGTGTTTTTCTTCAACAGGAAAGTCAAATAATGTGACTTGTAAGCAAAGTTACGAACAAATTTCATGTAATAGCTACAAAGACCAATAAAAGAACGTAGCTCATGCAAGTTTTTGCGTCTAGGCCATGACTGAATGGCTTCAATTTTCTTTGGGTCGACATGTATTCCTTTACCCGATATAATGTGTCCCAAATATTCAATTTCAGATTGGAAAAATGAACTCTTTTCAGGATTCAAATACAAGTGATTTTGTGCAAGCAGATCAAATACGTGTGTTAAATTCTCTTTATGATCTTCTTCAAATTTATTGAATACCAGAATGTCATAAAAAAATACAATCACAAAATCTTGATGGTCAATGAAAATTCTATTCATCATGCATGTGAAGGTTGCTGGTGTATTTGTCAAACCAAATGGCATGACAAGGAGTTTATAATGTCCAGTTTGTGTTCTAAAGCAGTTTTATAGACATCATGTTCAAACATTTTGACTTGATGATACCCTAATTTAAGGTCACTTTTGCTAAAGATGTTTGCCCCTTTCAGTTGTCTAATAGATCATCCACTCTAGGAATAGGAAACCTATTCTTAATGGTGATCTTGTTTAAAGCCCTGTAGTCGATACACTTACGAAAGGTTCCATTTTTCTTCTTGACAAGAAGTACTGGAGCTCCGTATAGTGAACTACTAGGTTGGATTAGGCCTCGGTTAAGTAAATCAGTGATTTGAGTTTGTATTTCCCTGTGTGCGGTTGGATTGACACGATAAGATGCTTTACAAGGAGGTTCACTACCCGGTATAATGTCAATTTTGTGGTCTTCTGGGCGTGATGGTGAAATTCCAGGTGGTAGATCATGCATGAAACAATCTTTAAATTGTGAGATAAATTCATCGTGTGTGGAGTTACGTGATGTTTCAGTTTCAACAGAAATTTGATTTACCAATACTAGATATGTTTTCCTCTGTTTTCGAATTGCTCTTTTAGCTTGAGTGTGAAAGAGGAGTGGAAATTTTTGATGTGCTAGTCTTGCTTGGATGGAGAAATTTTTATTATTATGAGTGAGAGACATAGTACGTGTTTTATAATTAATCAATGGGTCAAATTCATGACGAAATGGCATTCCCAAAATCATATCAAGACCATGCAAGGATGCTACCAAAAATGTTCGTGCTTGTGTAAATTCACCAATGCAAACTTCAATAGTGACTTGGGTTTTACAATTAAAAGGTTGATTATTAAAAACAGTTTTGACCTTATGAGGTGATGAGATTTCAGAGAGAGATAGTTGCTGTGCCAAACGTGTGGAAATGAAATCATGGCTACTACCATCATCTGACAGAATGTGACACTTTCACCCTTAACAGTGCCTTGCACTTTAAACAAAGTGTGAGGAGATATAAGAGTACCAGAGGATGGGTTGTCATCATTATCATAGTCAGGATCATATCCCTCACCGTAGTTAGCTTCCACTTCATTGTTGTCGGGAGTAGCATCTTTGATGAGGTTAAGAGTAGCTCCGTTGGGACGGTTGTTGTTGAAGAGTTTTTGACTTGAATTTCTGTTGACTCCATTGGAATGGCCATTGGATTGACCATTGCCCTTAGCAGGACCATTTGGGCACTTATCTGCATAGTGACCATACTGAAAGCATTTAAAACACTTCACCTTTTTGTTACCATTAGAATTTGGAGTGGGACCTTGATTGAACGAATTTGGTTGCCTCGTTGCTGCGTGTTGTTGTTGTTGTTGCTTGTATGAGGTTGAGCAGTTGTAGGAGGATTGTCAAATCTACGTCTCTTGAAAAAGGTACGGCTTTGATGTTTGTTTCTGTCAAAGTTAGTAGAGAATGGAGGTCTCTTGTTACGGTTAGTGTTAGCAGTTTGATCAGTGTGAGAGGGTTGTCCACCTTTCTTCTTTTCTGCATTAAGAGCCAAATTAATAGCCTTTGACAGAGAATCTGGTTCAAACATATCTACCTCAGCACCAATTTGTAGTGCCAAGCCTGATATGTACTTACGCTTCAATTTCCTGCGACTAACATATTCAATAGCTTGCAATTGAATTAAACAATTCCAAAAACGATCAGTGTAACCCTGTACATCTTCATTTCGACCTTGTCGAATTAAAACCCATTGACGTCGTGCTTTAGCTTTCTACTGTGTGGATAAAAATTGGGATAAAAACACTTTTTTTAAATGCATGCCAGGTACGTGGTCTTTTCCCATGTTGTATGGTGCGTTCTACCACAATGCAGCGCTGCTAGTGAGATGATTTGATGCACATTTTACCATTTCACGCTCAGGGAAGTCTTCGTCATGAAAATAGTCATCTAGTTGACTAACCCATGCTAGAACCGTGCTAGCATCTTTAGTGCCATCAAAATCCTTGAAAGTGAAGGCTTTTCTACTAAGTTTGTTTTTCTTGGGTGCCGGTTCAAATTCGGTGCGTGCAGAATGCAAATATTTATCTTCAAATTCTTGCCTTCGCATGCATTTATATGTGAGGTCTACAGATTTAGAAGTTGTTCAGCAATCGTGGGTGCCTGAGGAAGATGTGCCATGATTGCGTGCTTTTTTTTTTCTTTTTTCTTTTTTTTAAATAACATAAATGAAATGTACTTAGCTAAGAACTTGTGGTGGCATCCAGTCCTAAATGGGCATGCGCTAGGAAATTGCCAAAGAAGTAAGCGGTCCGACGGTGTCTCTGTGAGTCGGTCGCATTTTGTGGTGTCCGATCTCGCATTTTGTGGTGTCCGATCTCCCTTACCCCAAAATGATAATACAAGTAACAATTTTACGGTATGGTCACCGCCCAAACCGTGCCCTGCGTCATAGCGGATAGTCACTAATGATGCACGGCCTTTGATCGCCGCCCACTTTGATCTTTGGATGCGATTCTCGAAAGACTGTGAATTAGAAGCGATAAAAAATAATCGATCGTAAAATTAAGGGCGACTAGCAATATCAAGTGTTGCGGAAAGCCAATCGAAGCGTAAATTTATCTTCGTCTTCAGTCGGTTGCTTTGAACTTTCAGCGGCCGACCAGTAGGGAGGTATGACTGCCCACTTGAAGTGATGAGGAGGTTGAATTCAAAAGGGAAACTGGAACTCTGCACTGAGCAACCAAAGTAGCAAGGGAAAGCCTTTGGAGATTTCTTGTTAAAAAGGACTTGGGGACTGCACTGGGCGACCGACCAAATAATGCATAACCAATAAAGTAAGCCACACTTTTTTTTTAAAGTGTGTAAAGCCTTGCATGGTGGCGTGTAGAGAGTCAGCCGACAGCGCGCGAGCAAGACAAGGATGAAGGCAACTCGCAGGAGCAGTATCGGCCGGCGTCCATGCCCAATAAAACAACCCCAAGGTCACGGCGACCAACATTGTACAGTTTTTGCACTGTTTGATTGAGGTTGGCAGGGGTGGGTATTTGCAATCAAGGGCTTGTTCCCACGACAGTTGGATAACTCGTGCCTCTTGGAGTTTCTAATTGAGGTCAAAATTTGTTCAGATTGAAATCTTTTGGAATCATCTCGAATACCTGCAAAATTTCCTCTTCTCTTCTTCTCCCCTTCTTTCTTTCCTTCAATCTTCGAGTCTTCGTGGCAACCTTAAAATTTCCTCTTCTCTTCTTCGACCCTTCTTTCTTTCCTTCAATGTTCCTCTCTTTCCCGCCTTCACAAGCTGCATTGATTAGGCATTAAATTTGGAAGTTGAGACTCGACATACCATATTGGAACCATCATGAAGCCAAAATTAGAAATTGATTGTTGATTAGTAGCCGATTTACCGCCAATTAACGACCAAGCAAAATTTCGTTTGCAAATTCGACCAATTAATCTTTGAATTGCCACGAATCCTTGAATCTGGGAATTGCAAGTCGATGAATTGCAATTTGAATTTTGTCTATTCGAGGAGTTCCTTCTTGAGCTTGAAATCTGATGCCAATTTTTCCTCGGATTGGAAGCTCTGATACCACATTTGGGAGAAGAGATGGGGAGACCGATTGCTTAGATTATTCAACACCTGCTCACAAACATCACCATCAATCTTTCCACCTCTTTTCCCAATTTCCAAGCACACACACACACACACACACACACACACACACACACACACACACACACACACACAGAGAGAACATAGAATTGACATAGACATGCTTGTAAGAGAGTGTAAGAGAATTGTAAGAGATGGAGACTAGATTAGAGAGTACACAACAAATAGAACATAGCATAAGAGAGTAGAGGAGAGAATCTGCAAGAGAAAGGCCTAAATCTAGTCCCAAACTCCACGGCATTTCTCTTGTGGAGTTGGTATTTAATATATTATTTTTGAGTTTAAGGTGCCAAAAATTGAGGCCCCTCTTTTTAAAACCACTCCACTTTTGTAAATGATGAAGCTTATTAGTTCTTGCATGACCCATAAGGGGAGATCCCACTAGAATTATTTACAGAGCCAGAGTGGCTTATTGAAATGAGATTCTAAAATACTATGCGAATATAAAATGGCCAAGAGTAATTGCCCGCGCCTCTTCATCAACTCCCCGCATTTCACTCTACAAAATCATTATCGACTCAATTAGAAAATAAATAGACAATACATAATTAACCATTACGCCAGCTATCCCAATTGCAGCTAACCACTGCAACAAGAGGATGCCCAGTCTCGTAACAACTTGGTGAGCCTAAGATGCTTTTGTGATTTCTTGAGCCCACATCCAACCACTTGGCATGATCTAAGCCATTGTTTTTTCTTGAGATCAACGGTCTAAAAAAAACAAGCGTAATTAAGCAACGTAATAAAAGTGAATGGCAACCAGAATCGCCAGCTAAGTATGTAGGTAGAAGGCATGAAGCTGACGTGCAGTTAAAAGGAGACATACAATGTTGGTTGGTCTGCAAGAAAGGATCGACAAAGCCAAGCAGTAGGATTGGAGAGGATGACGATCCCCAACGCGAGCTATTGACAAGGAGGGTTGGGCACTGTATGGCAAGCGTGAGTAGGGCAAGGTCGACAAGCAAAGCAAGAAGGAAACAAAAGATGCAAGAGTTCGTAGTCCAAGAGGTGGATGTCCGTCATGGACAGGCTGGGAGAGCAAAGAAGGAGAGCATGGAAGGGTGGAGGCTTCTGCAAACAAAATAAAAAAAGCCGATGAGCAGTGACTAAAGGGTGCGGCAGGGACGCACAAAAGTTGTAACTGGGACGATAGAGCAAAGGCGCAGAAGAGAGGAGGTGATGCTGATTGTTGGTGAGTAGTAGAAGAAGCAACAACTATGGGAGTCGATGAGTAAAAGAAGGAGGGAGCACAGAGAATAAGAGGGTGCCGTTGGCAAGCAACATGGCAAGCAAGACATGAGCTATTTTTGCGGTCCCCAAGAGCAACCAATATTCACTTGGTGAGCCTAAGGTGCTTTTGTGGTGTCTTGAGCCCACATCTAGACCCTTGTCATGATCTAAGACATTGTTCTTGTCTAAGATCGACGGTCTCAAAGTCAACAAGCATAATCAAGCGTCGAAATAAAAGTAAATGGCAGCCAAAATTGTCAGCTTTATTCAGCATTTGCGTAGCTATAATTGCCTGCTTGATTCAACACTTGCGTGGACTGCATAAAAATAAACAGCTACTCCGCAGCTTTATAAACAGGATCACACACACAACCTTGTCCTCTACACAGACAATCTGCACGAGATAATCCACTCAACATTGTCCTCTGTGTAGACGATTTGTACAAGGGGATCCACCCAATACCTAGCAGAAACCAAGTCTCAGTGCTTTGAAAAGTAAGGTTTGAGAAAAATCACAAACCGTGGCTATATTACCCTCAAGAGCAGCATGGTTGTCCGCGTGTATGCGGATGACTAGTGAGCTCCAAAATAGTGGATGAATGATACGCTCCAAAATCTTGCAAGCAAGAATCCTCTCGAGCAAACGTTGGAATAAAGGAAACTTATACATCAGCTCTTGTGGTCGCATCTTCTTGACTGGTTTTCTTCTTCTATTGGAAAAATGTTGCTTGATGTGGCTTCAATCCTATCTGAGAGTCGTCCTTGCTAGCAGAGCAAGGAAGAGAAGCAGAAAGAGTGATCAACGGGATGAACAGGGTTTCGATGAAGGCCACCTCGTCTCTGCGGCAGTGTGCGCAAGAGTCTGAGGCCGTGCTAAGCGGCTCCATGGCTGTCGATGTCTCCGACCTCTGGTTTTGGTGACGTATGATACGGACATCCCGGATCTTTGGCAACTAGGGGCTTATGCAATGAATACTGGCTCCTTTGTGATGTAGGTTCCTGTGATGCCAGCATGACGTGTTCTTTTCTATTAATACCTTTTGTTGGCAGTAGTTCGGACATATATTCACAAAATTGGACGTTTCAATTGCACAAGGGTGACTCCAGATCGACAACATTACAAGGTTCGTTATCTGTATCTAGCACCCCATGACTATGCGTTTTCTTGGCGCAACACATAAACGCTACGGTACAGGGCACGGCTTTCGTTTCTTATAAATTTTGGAGAGAGCACAGCGCTAGCTCTCCACCATACTTGTGTATGGCACCTCTGCAGGACGTGCACAAAATACTTTGCATTTTTAGTATGTGGCGTTTCATTGCAAGACAATATGTTTAACTATTCACATTGCTTTTTTGTAGATTGATTCAAACATTCTCCTCCAGCTTGCACAATTGGATGACATTCGTACACAATTATGAGGTCAGTAGTGTGGTTCAATATTTATACTCTGTTTATGCTTTTTGTATTTTGGAGTTTGTCAAAGCTTCCTTAAGTTTAGTTTAGCCATATGTTTTGCTCATGAGTGCATGCTCAATTTTGATCATTGTATCTCTATATCAAATAGACATGCATTTCTTTTCTCACAATGTCGCAATTCAACCTATATATTGAAATAAAGGAAAATTGACTATGCTTGATTGAGAATAAGATGGGTGTCTCAAAGATGGTTCCACGATTTAAAGACTAAATGGTTGATATTACTAGATTGAATGGTGTAATTTGCAAACAACTACCCAAGTAGGTTAAGTTGCAACCCTTTTGCTCAATTCAATTACCCTCTTTAGTAGCCCTTTGTCGTATATGGAGCACTATGGGAAACAACTTGCTTCTTCCCAATGATCATCAAGTCTCAAGCTGAGCTATTAGTGGTGCCTATCAATTGGTTCTACTCATTTTCTCATGCCACCACAAAAAAACCCAAGGTGACAACAATCAAAACCAAATAAACAATTAACCAGCTGCGCTCCAAAATCTATCAGAGTATGTATGGCAAAGGCCCACCAAGCAAGACTAGTTGATGTAGCTAAGGAGACTTTCCATAGCTAGATTTTGGGTTGATAACCTTGGATTGGACAAATTTAGGTTGTTATAGGTTGAGCACCTTCATGTGTGTATGTTGTACTACATGGCATTTCCCCTAGCTACTCTATCTAATTTGGTGAGAGAGTGTGAGCCATTAATGGTATGGATGTGGCAACTAGCTTAGCAAATAAAAATGACATTGAGAGCTTGGCTTGGGTTGCTTCTACTGGGGTCACTTATCATGCCCTTTGACTATGAAAATGCCCTTAAAGTAAATGTATCCTTGCAGTATCTGCTAGCATGGCAACATATCCCTTATATATTATGGACGGTTTGAGCAAAGCTGACATAGACATCAAAGTGCAATGAGCAGCTTCTTGGTGTAGTAATTTGTTGAGTGGGAATGTCTATTGCTGACCTGCTTCTAGCTATGGCATATGTACTATCTCTTAGCTCTAGATGCTTGTGTGGCATATTAGCTAAAGTGGCACACTATCTCGCCTAATAGCTTGTGTGGTGCATATCTAGAATAATATCTCAAGTGTATATGCTACCTTACCTATGATGTCATCCCTTATGTCATTGATAGCTCTTCTATATAAGAGCACCGCTTGTACATTCTCATCAAATGATATTCTAGGGTCATTTTGGTATTGCTACTTGCACTATTCTCTAATGTGTCATTAAGTTTCTAATTGCATGTAAATAATGAATGTTTTTCACTTTACGCACCATAACCCTTACAACTGGCATCAGAGCCTAGCTCCCTCAATCTCCATTACTCTTCACAATCTTTTTTCAATTTTATTATGCCCATTAATAATCATCGAAGCCTTCCTTGTTTATTTTCATGTAAATATCCCTTTTAATTATATTTTTTTAGTTTTGTGAATATCTCTTGTTTAATAAGTGTCCTCCTCTAGTTGATGCAAGGTGGCCTTTTCTGCAAGTGATTGCATGATGTCTTGACAAATATGCCTAGCATTTATGAGAATAATGGTCCTCTTGACCTTTAAAAACCTCAAAGATCAATTTATCAACAACATTTTTCTTTTCTGTAAAGCAACACCTCATCTTTCTCAAAATTTTATACTCTATTGTGCACTTTCTACATGCCATCAGCAACATGGCAGCCTAATTGCACAAGCTCATGAGCTTAACTCTCAACTAGCAGCACCAAACCTCACTCTTTGTATCATCATTGGCCAACCAAAAGCTCCAAGCGGCACCATTTTCCACCACACTAGCACTTAGTGCATGTCCACGTATGCTCCTGCTGCTTGTGGCCATGCACTCATTGTGGCACTAGCGAGCCCCACTACTCACTGTTTTTGGTAGTCACCATGCTGCACATCAGTTCCAACTAGCCCCATTGTTCCTTGCGTTGATTTTGGCACTATAATATCCCTCACGTGTAGGCATTTGCACTGCTATACCTAACGAAGGCTTCCCTATGCATTGAAATGCTTCACCACAATGCTCCCATCTAACTAGACTGCCTGAAATTGGTTTGATAACCTTTTTAACTAAAGTTAAAAGGTCTAATCCACATGAGCTTTTGTTGCCTCTCTGACAAATATGGATTTATTATGTCGTACATCCTTCTGTACGTGCATGAAACTCCCTTTGCTCATCCAAGTTGGGCACATAATCTCACTACCGTGAAAATTACCCTTGATCATAAAATTTCCCTTTTGGCTCCATTCACTTTATCCTCCAGCTATGTTATGCTCATATGCATATTGGAGGTCTTTAATGAACTCCATGTGACTAAGATACTCTCTAATTCTTGCTCTCATTCTCTCTCAAATCGGGATGTGAATGTGGTCCTTGCTCATAAAGCATTCAACCAATGGTTAATAGGTCATCAGCTCTCTTTCTACATTCATTTGTGCACCTTTCTTGAGGGTTCCATGATCAGCAATCCCACTTCATCTCCGCTCCACCATGATGAGTTCTCTCTATCTTTCTTCGCTCGCATGTCCTAGTTGGGGTTCGTCTAAGCTACAAAGCCCATCAAATTTGCATGATTTGTGCGCCTCTCTCTTAGCAGGTGACAAAATTTCACATACTTCACAAGTCATAAGTTTAGGATAATGGTTTTTTAAGCATAATAGAGATCAACACATATAAATCCCGGGTGATTTGAGTAAGACCGGTAATTCTCCCAAGGAAGTTAGCCTAAAAGAGGGCAATTATTTCTCTTCTGATTGCACATATAAATGAAATGCTATCCATTTTTGAGAAACATTGGGTGAATTGATATTTACATTACGTTATTAGCTTTTATACTTTGAGATGGTAAAAAAACTCTTGCTCAAAGGGAATGTGGGGTCTAATCTAGATGTGGTTTTGCACTTATTGCATTGAAAAAGCTTTGAAGTGTACATGAATTTGGTAACTCTTGCTTTCAAATATAAAAATGCAAGTTAGAGTTACATAATATGATGTAAATAAATAATCATGTATTTGTCATAGGAGAAGATTCATGGACTATGTGATGGTTTTGTTAGTAAATTTATAAACCTCCCATGGAGGGTCTCATAGAATTTTTGAAAGACTGTTTGAAATACCAACGAGATGTTGCCCGAATTTGGTCAAGTTGTTTTACCTCAAAATTTTGCATTGAGAGTAGTTATTGTCTATGTTATGGAGCCTCAAACCTCCCATGGAGGGTCTCAATTAGACATGGCATATACAATTTTTTCAAAAAAGTTCTCGAAGTACAAACAAGACTCTGCCCGATTTTTTCTTATTATGGTCAACATACTCTATAGACTTTAGAATTAGCAAACATTGGAATGTGAGTAAGTAGCATATATATGATTTTTTAATCTAATCTAATAGACATCTAAAATAATAATAACATTTGTGTATGGTAATTTGATAAGGGTTGCTCCTAGTACATATAAAATAGTGCCCTAATTTGTTTTCTATTTTATAGTTGAAATACACATCAAGATTGACTCTTTTGTACGATACTGCTTTAGTCCTTGATATTGAGATATTCTTACTGAATCTTTGAAATACTTTTGTCCTACTCAAATCCTTGGATCGGTGGTCCATACATAACTGGTAGAAATATAGTGAATTGGGATATTCTTACTGAATCTTTGGAATAATTTTTGAAATACCATCACAATAATACTAGAATTTTATCAGGATGTTTATATGAGCCTATAGAATGCGATGTGTTGCTAGTTTTGATACATGAAATACCGATTTTTTCTGTTAATGAAGCCACAAACCTCCTGAGAAGGGTCTCTTTAAGAGATGGCATTGATTGGGTTTTTGTAATTTAAAGGAATTACAACCAAGATGGTTTCCGATTTTGGTTAGGTTGTCTGTATTCATCTTTAACCCAAAAATATATAGATGTTTGTATCAAATTTGATAGTAGACACTAGCATCTTTTCTTTGGGAAAACTTAGTGAATATTGGATACATATAACTCTACAATTAGAGTTTTTCTTACTTCAAAGTTCAACTAAATGGTCAATCCTTATGGTAAGTTATAAACTGGGTAACAACTAAATCCAGTGTCAACACCTGCAACATGCACAAACATAGCCAGTTCTACTCCAATTTATCTTGACTTTAATAAAAAAGATTTATGTCAAGATATGGGTTTTAGAACCCTAAAATTGGGGGTACAATTAGGATTACCTATACTTAGACTAAAAAGAGTCCTAAACTATTGGGCTACTTTCAATTCTACAAGTCATTATGACGACTGAAGTTTGCTAAGCTGGGATGATGAACATACGACATTCTACACTATGAAGAAGGGTGTACATGTAATTTTTCCTTGGCTTGATGTATCCACTAGAAGCATGAGAATCCAGGTATGTCTAATTCATTTTTATGATACTCTCCTCCTAGGAGTACCCCTTTATTGGACAATTCTCATATCAAACCCCTCAGTCGACACATAACATATGGTTGATGTATAATCATTGAATCTCTATGAGCAAGAAACATGATCTTTTCTGGCAAAGCTTTACAACTTTTAACCATATTTGGTTACAATCGGTGGGGGATTGGTCCACTTGGTGGACCATCCTCTACCAAGTGGATCTCTCCTCTGGATGGGGAGGGCCACACACACACACTCCATGCCATCACTCCACGTGGGATACCACCTACATATAACTCACAAACACACACACACACACACACACACACACACACACACACACACACACACACACACACACACACACACACACAAGCCTACATCAACCGCATGGGAGCTTCACCTTTTTTTGCCATTGTTCTTTTTCTCCAAGAATACCATCTACCTCATAGAACATTAAAAAAGGGAAAATGTCTTGCTCGTCAATTCTTCTGAGGTATTGCTTCTTATGAAGCTCCCATTTGCAACCAGCAAAAGGGGTAGCACACTTGATTTCTAATCACTTGGGCAGCCATCTTGTCTCAGACCACCAACAATAGCACCATAATTTGTCAAAAGCAACTTGAGAGGGTTCTTGGATTATTTGAATTAATCTTTAGGAGGCAGTTTTTATGAGATCTTCAAGTTTTCAAGTCGCATCATTGAAATCCTTTTTGGATGGCAAGTAGTGATAGTGCTTCGACCACAAGGATATTTGAGGAATCAATTACATCAATTGCTCGTAGAATCTCAAAACACCAACAATTTCATAGATATCGGTGAGGCAAGCTCATATTTGGACATTCTCCACCTCATGAGTGCATGTGACTTTGGAATCCTCCAGATCCCAAAGTACAACCTCCACCAAGATTCAAGCCCATCAAAGAAGTCAAAGAAATCAACATTGATCAAGCTTAAGGCTGATGCTCAAACGTTCATCAACCAAGTGCTGAAATTGTCAAATCCCTATGTGTACATACTTTCCTTTGTACTCAAATTTGTATGCTATCACTATGGACATCATCTAGTCCTTGTAAAGAGGATAGACTCTGGTGTTTTGGAGTGACAAAGGAGTGGAAGAGAAGTTTAACAAGGTAGGGTTTCACACACAACATACAAAATTTAAGCGCTATTTAATGAAAAATAATCTTTGGGTAGTACTAAGAACATACATAGAGCAGCAAAAAGAACAAGAAGGAATTCAAACAAGATCAAGAGCCTCTGCATGGACTGCATGAGCACAAGATAAAGATGAACAGGCACTTTGAATAATCATCATAGCCCTTCATGATAACTATGGCCATTCAGTTGATGAATGTTGGCATGCACATGAAGCTTGGGATATTTTAGAAAGAAACTTTAGGGCTAGAACAAAGAAAAGTAAAACTTCATGAAGAAGCAATTTTATAAGTTATCCATGATTAAAGGGGAAGTTATAGCTAGCCTCGTTAATAGACTTGAGATCATCATTACATGGCTCACATACATATGATGTGAAGTATGTGAAGATGAAAAAGTTGCAGTTCTTGTAAATGCTTTGCTTATATCATATGATCATATTGTCATATTACTAGAAGAAAAGGAAAAGGGACCATCTCTTGCAGATGTAGTTCTTTGCAACAAGAGGAGAAGACACAAGGTCAATCTAGCTCAAGGGGAGGAGCACTAGTAGCAACATTTGTATCAATAAAGTCAAGAAATTTTTTGATTGTGGAAAACTAATAACATATAGCTAAGGATTGCTACATGAACAAGTTTTGAAGTATATGTGGAAAGAAGGGACAACCCCCTTCTAAACATTATTCAAAAAGCAACAATAACGATACCATCATGTCAGACAACAACAAGGCCAAAAATGACATAAGGGCAACCCCTTCTAGATGTTATTCAAAAAGCAACATTAGCAATACTATCATGACAACAACAAGGCCATAAATGATGTAAGGAGTAACCCCCTTCTAGATGTTATTCATCAATACCATCATAACAACAACAAGGCCAAAAATGACATAAGGGTAGAAAGCAGCTTCAAAGAGGAGCACACGGTAAAAGAAATGGAAAAATAATCCTTCTAGGAAGAAAGAAGCAATTGTGTTTACTATGAGGAAGATAAACTCTAAATACTTTTTACCTTCTCTTGCTCAAGGGGGCCCTTGCCATCCTGGAGTGGATTTTGTAATGTCATCCTAGATGGGATCTTGTATTGTCATCCTGATGTGGATCATCTTTTTTTTCTTCAATTGTAGCTCATGCCTAAGGGGAGGGCTATTAGGTGGGCATGTCTATTGCCTGTCCTACTTCTACTTATGGAATATGTATATTGCCTAACCTACTTTTAGTTATGGCATATGTACTACCCCTTATCTCTAGATGCTTGCGTGGCATATTAGCCTTATCTCTAGATGCTTGCGTGGCATATTAGCCTATGTGGCACATAATTTAGCCTAGTAGCTTGTGTGGTGAATTATCTAGAGCAATATCTCACATATTTATGCTACCTTACCTATGATGGCATCCTTTATGTCACTCATAGCTCTTCTTTATAAGATTACCACTCGTACATTCTCGTCAAGTAATATTTGAGTGTTTTTTTGGTATCGTTGCTTGCACTATTTCTCAAACATGTCATTAAGTTTCTAATTGCATGTTAATAATAATGCTTCACACTTTTATTTGTTGTAACCCTACATAAATATTGGTATATATTGGCTTCTAGAAATCTTCCCAATACTTTCAAGAAAGCTTCGATTGATTAAATAAAAATAAATTCAGCAAAACCATTGATTTAATCACAACACATAAAGAGAACAACATAAACAAGAATCAAGCCACAAGACACCATATTGGGTACCAACCATCCCCCTTGATCAAGATGATTGAGTATTTTTCTTTACCTCTTTATTCACCTCATGGAGCATGAATTACAATAGTATAAATATATGAAAGATGAGAGAGCAAGAGCTATGCAATTGAGGTAGTGTACACCATGATTAAGAGAGAAAATAAGCATAAAAAAGGAAAAAAGTGTATCTTCTATAGCTTTTCTCTGATGGAGATTCTAATGGCTTTGTTGGCTTCAAAAGGGGGTAAATTTGGAGCGCTCAACTTCCATGTGGAGAGCCAAGAGGCTGATTCTTGTTGAAAAAGTGCGATTCATGCAAAGACGCAATTTCAGGATTCTCTTTCTCTCTTCATGCATGCACCCAAAAATAAAAGTGGCTGCTTTTCACTTAAACTCTAAGATTAGTAGGTAAATGAGAGTTCTATTTACATTGCTTCTTTTGAATAGTTTTTGAGAATAAAACATAAGTAAATTTGATAAATGTCCAAAAGTAGTAATAGTGATAGCAATATAGCATCCTCTTTCCACAATGCCATGGCCTACCCCTAGGGTTGTGGACAATTGTCTAAAACATTTTCCCCTCTTGCTATTGCATTTACAGTAGTTGGACTTTCCCCCAACTACATGTATAGCTATAACACACCCACACACACACACACACACACACACACACACACACACACACACACACATATCCTACTGCTTACACACAGTTTAACTCCTTCTGGTATCTAGGAGTGGCTTGTTGCCACTTCCTAGGTATAATTAACTGGGGACTAATCTCAGTAACTAGTATTGGCTTGGGAAATCTCTTGTGAAATATGGTTTGAATTCACTAGGTGAAATTCTAAATGGGAAATTAGTGGGTGGATTCTTAATGTATGGTACCTAACACTTTAGGAGTTAAGTGGGATAATGGTGTTTTGTGCGGGCTGGCTTGACTCTGTATACCTTGTCCTCAATCGCTTGATGACGCGATGGCTCCCTCTTGGTGACATCTACTCTACAGCTCTCTCTCTCTCTCTCTCTCTCTCTCTCTCTCTCTCTCTCTCTCTCTCTCTCTCTCTCTCTCTCTCTGAGTATGAGGCGGCGCTGATGGTTCTTCTCCCTCATGAAGTTAGACCCACCATACTGTTGTGGAAGGAATGTGGTTACTGGCACCGAACCCTATAAAAGGTGAGCTTTCATGCTCACTTAGCATTGGTACCTATGTGCTTCTATGGTGTGTGTGTGTGTGTGTGTGTGTGCACTAGTGAAAGCTTGTCTGTACCTTGGGATTGTGAGGGTTTTTCCCGCAAGGGTTGTATTGTTAGTGGTTGGCTCTATGGAAATAGGCAAAGACAAGCAGGCTATTGTGGAGTTGGCTGCTCCGACTCAATCTCAGGTGACTTAAGACACTGATGTGGGACTACTATCCAAGCTGCTTGGATGTGTTGTGATTCACCTTTTGATATAGTAATAGACCTCATGCATGTCTTGGCTATACTAATTCAAAATATGAATGTTATATGGTTGGCAACATCCAGTGACCCTTTGGTATCTTCGGCACTGGTTTTTTACTCGCCTTTAAAGTTTAGGGAATGCTTTCAATATATGACTGGCTTGTCATAGGCATGTGTATGAGCACCCTTTGGTATCTGTGGCACTGTTTTTTTACTCTCCTTTCGAGTTTAGGTAATTCTTTGAATATATGTCTACTGACTTGTCATGGGCGTGTATATGAGTAGTGATAAAAATTAAAAGGTTGTACACTTCCTTCAATACTGGATAATGGTTGCCTTGAGATTTTTTTTTTTGCTAAAAAAGCATGATAGAATTTTATTCTTACAACTTGGTGAATGACCCTATATTATATGGTAGCTATTTGCTTACTTTTGAGGTTTAAAATAAGCAGCCTGGTCTATTTTATTGTGACTGCTGTTGCAACTTGCGATTATCTTTCTGATGAGGTGCCTCTAGAGTTTGTTATTGAGCTTGCCTTTCCTGCTCAGATACAGTCTATGCATGCTGATTGTTTTGTGACAGATCTTTGGCAAAGCTACTGATGTGGCCGAATATGGTTGTGAATGGTTGGTTGTCAATAGGTTAAGAATGGTTGTGGCCGAATATGTTTGTTGAAGATGGTTGTGAAATATGGCCGAATATGGTTGTAAATGGTTACCTTATGGCTGCTCATGTGGCTCTTTATGGTTGCTTATTGCATCAATTTTATGTTATTTAATGGGGCTTGGTGGCACACTCCCTTGGCCGTTGGAACTATTGGGGGATTCTAGAATATCCCACCTCTACGTGTTATGATTAAAGGGAATTGAGCACTCATACTTATTACCTTTTATGTGGTTTTTTTTATTCCTTCTAGGAAGGTGTAGTACATACTTACTAACATCTCTTTGTGTTACAGACGACTCCAAAGTACAGATTGATCGCACGTATGAGCACTATTACTGACCCACAAAAAATAGCAGCAATTAATGCCAAACTCTGTAAAGTTAAGAAACGGGTTATGTGGCCCACTTCGGGGCTAAATTGCCTCATAAAACTCGTCTCCGGCCTTATCTCATGAGAGCTTGCAAAGCAAAAGGAGCTCCACATGGTTTCCCTGCAACCCCTTGTAAATGAAACCATCACTGAATATGTTATGGTTAGCTTTACCTTTCTTATTATTTGTCTTTGAAAGCAATCTAGTTGGGTGACATCTATAACATGTGGAATACCCATGCATCACCTGCATACGGTGCCAATGCTAACTATAGGTTGTGTTGTTTCCATGGGTGCAGGTGATGGTTACCTTCTCAACTATGGTTTTCAAAGTTCCTTGGCTTGAAGACGACAGACTTATATATCTTCAGGCTCTTGATTCTCTTGTACTTGTGTATAAAGACTGTTCTGTACTATGAATGGGAATTATACCACCTTTTCATTGACATAGTTTCTAGTGTCTTTTGTAATTTGAAAGGATTCTTTGGTGTAGATGTTATATTGTTGTTGGAACACACACACACACACCCCTAATCTCCCTTTCTTCTTATAGCAATTCTACTTTAATAATTTTTTTATCTATAGCTAGCCAAGCTTGTGAGCTTAAATCTCACTTAAAGTCCTTTGTGCTCACCTTGGAAAGAGATCTTGGCCCATTTTCTTCCTTCAATTAAGAAAGGAATTCTCTAATGTCTATGGTGCGTGAAGATGTGCCTCTTGATACCAAGAGTGAGAGAGCTACTAAGACAAAATTAAGACAATTTAAATCTGTCACAAAATTGTATACTGATAAAATGAAGTAATATTGAACTTACCTCCAGTGTAATTGCCAAATGTATGTGAACCAAAAAAGGTTCCCCCTACTACCAAGCTCTAATATTATTTGAACGTTACATGCCTCTAACAATGGCATGGAATTTTCCATGGTGGTCAAGGATTAGGGTGCCCAAGATCGAAGGCTCTTGGGTAGCCAAGCTAGATGGACAATTAGGCCCCCACTATATAGCCAAGCCATGAAATGTTATCCTCGTATTATGCATAATGTGGTGCATGGCTCACTATCTAGCCCTTTCTTATTGGGTGATAAACCTGAGCTACTAACCTCCTCCTCCCAATCCTAGACACACTTGCGATCCACTCTCTAGTGGAATGCCCTTGATGCTTGGTTGAGCTTTGCCATCACTACACGTGGTCCACGATCCCCTCTATAAGCTACTTAAAAAAAGGTAAAAGGAGAGGCTTTGTCTATAGATTTGGAGAATTTACTTTCAAGTCATGAACACCTCTTTTGGTAGTAGTAAACAAGAAAGGTTAATATTCAAGTGATAAAACTCTTGCCTCTTGACCTTGGTGTGGAGAGTTCAAAGCCTCCTTTCTTGCAAGACTACAGGGAGGACTCATAGGCAAGACAATCCACAGTCAAAATAGTATAATTTTTATTAGACATAGAGGTTGTATAATTAAAATAATTTCTTATGACCATAGATTTTTCTCTTTGTAGAAGTAGAGGCCTCCTAAAGTGAACGAGTCCTTCTATTCTTCACTGACTCATCTGCCAATAGATATCAACCTCATATTACTAGATCATATTTCTAGCCAAAAAATAGATGAGGTGGGATTATAATAACATATCGTAATTTAATTCCTATTTTGATCATAGTACATGGCCCATTAAATAAAGGCTTGATGGTTGATTAAGGCCCTTTAAGTTTCAATGTATCACTTTTGTTTGAAATACATACTTTTAAAAGTATTAATTCGTTAGTAAGGACTCATAAATTGTTTGTTTCTTTTTGGAAGCAACAATTTTTGCATGGCTAAAAAATAAATAAAAAATCCTTGCAATACATGCATTTGATGAAGTTTTGCAAAATCCACTTTACTATGCGAGCAAGTATACATGAGAGACCACGGGTTGTTTGGCATGCCATTAACCTTCTCAAACCTTCTCCGAGACATTCACCAACTCAAACCTTCTCCAAGACATTCATAGTACCCATGTCTTGACATTACTCTTTCTCTTAAGGAAGAGTTTTGGTCCATGAAAACTAAAATTGGAAAACCTCTTCACAAGAAGATAGATGTTTTCCAAGTAGCACCTTCTTCATGTCTATCTTTCCACTTCAATGGTTCACGACCAAAAACATAACACTATGGACGACCAAATTCAAGGAGCAAGCTGTGAGGTTCAATGAAGTTAACCAAGATGATCTTGATTAACAACATTGTTGTCCTAATGTCGATGTCTACTTAAACATTTTGCATTTATTACCTTACTTGAGATAGCCATTGACAAATCATATGTCCAATTGATATCTTAGTTGATAACTGATGTTCTTAGCCTTTAGTATCGGTTGTTGATAGATGCTTATAGCCTTCGGTATTAGCTGCTAACATATGCTCATAGCATACATGAACACTTGAGGGAATAGTTACATGAATAGCTCTTTGGAAAGAAACTAAACACTTGTGCCCATGAACCATAGCAATTTGTAATACACTAAGTGGAACGATACAAGGTTGCCTTGATAAAACATTTAAACCATAATAGAATGTGCACATAAACAACATCTAGGTGCAAATAATGAAGCATTTTCATTGACATGACATAGCCTTGCTATATGCATAATAAATATGAAAAATTACAATCTTAAACTGAAACAACCATTCAATAGTGTTGTTTACAATACTTGTTACATTAACAAGTCATACTAGATATCTGACAATTTTTTGCCATTGAAATTGTTCCGGTACCACATGCTTGAAATGGTCTTGTAAACTTGATTAACAACTAGAGACTTTGTTGCGGCACATTATTAGGAAAGAAGGCACCAGTGTCAGTCCTAGAGACTTATATTCTCCACCTATGGAATATGTCTCATATACTGATGTCAATGAAGGTGACATCCCTCAAGTACAAAAAGTACTTGTGTCTGGAGGTGATTGGAAACACTTAGTGTGACAAGAGTGAGAGATACCCTCATAAACCTTGCTCCACACTGGCTAAATTGAACTCCTTGAGTTCCTTCATCATGTTGTACACCTTGTGACTGACAACATGTGCCAATGAATTCACATGCCACCTCAGACAAGTCTTTGCCAAACACTAGGGCCTATACACCTAGTGTGCATGCTTTGACAAAGGTGTATCCTAGCCTATAAAGTTCAGAATATTGAACGTCTTACTTACAACGATAATGATTTTTGCTGGCAACCCTTAACGCAAGATTGCTGTGAATTAGTGGCATCTTAGCTAGTACAATTGTTTGATTGAACTCCATGAGTTGGTAGCCCAAGTTGTGCACCCTTATGCACAGTAGGAGCAACATGTGCCAATTTTAAAAAAAAATGATTAGTAACCTTGTAGCCATGTAATATTGATAGAAAATTGACCAAAAGGAATTTAATCCCTGTAGTGAAATCTCAAATCTATTATATGAAAAAAATCATATGAAAAGGGAAACTTGACCGAGGATAATAACCTCCAGAATCCTTTCCTCAAACATGACCTTGTCATGTGCCTAAAGAGCCAAGTGGATGATAGCACTCAAGAATATGCATCCCACTTGTAAGCTCATTCGAAGTATATTTAGAAATAAAAAATAATACGCTTATCATGAAGATGAAAAGTACCGTATACTTACCGTGAGGGAAAAAGGCATTTGCACACCAAGGAGGTAAAGTTTCATCACCAAAATCTTAGCCTCTAATGGTTCAGTCATTTTCTTGACTGATTAAACATTAAAAGTACACATTAGTGAATATAAATAAGCCATTTACACTAGCATTTGGTTGAGAAATTCGGTCTTCTTAGCTAGGACTTCCTGTATACTTCAGTTTGAGAACTCCTTTCCGGAGCAAAATTTGATTCATCGGCTTGATCTTACACAAACTATACTTTATTTGTAGGCACAATAATGCCCACAGAACATATATATGATCTACTTAAGTTGGAATCATATTCACCACTAGTTCTTTTAAGATAAATGTATCAACCCCAAGACAAAGGAGAGGAACTTTCCATCGGAAGCTTAGAAGAGTGGAATCTTTTAAGATAATTGTATCAACCCCAAGACAAATGAGTGGAACTTTTCATGCGAATCTTAGAAGAGTGGAATCTTATTCACACCTTCTTATGAAACTTTTTAGTGCCCTAGCATAAGCTTTAATGGAATATATAGCTCCTTGAGAAAATATACAAAGTCATGCTATGCATATATGAACTCATCGTCATGTGTGCTGCCAAGCACTAGTTAAGTGGAAAGATCGACCTGAAGAAGGTGACACTTGGGAAAACATTAATGTTCTTAAGAAGGATGACCCCACTTTTCTTTTCAAGGATAAAAACACTTCTCCAAGGGGGGAGTAATGTGAGGCCTATGGTCAGGCATGGCCCAATGGGGAACCAATGTGGGGACCCATCTATAAGAATAGACAGGGAGGCCACGTGGAGCATGTGATTCCCTAGCCCTAAGCCTCTCGCTAGCATAAAAGCTTCAATTACTTTTTGGGGCGTGGAGTTGTATGCATGCAAAGAAGGGGAGAGCGTGGTCGAGTAGAGGTAGATGAATGAGGGAAGGCTCCCCAACACACACTTGTGGAGCGAACTACACAAAATTTCTCTCTCTTTGGCTTGCAGGGAAACATTGGTCACTGTAAGGCTACAAGACGATGACCATACAAAGCTCTCTTTCTCTTTTTCATGCATGCGCAAACTGCTCGCCATCACCTCCTCTTGGTGACCTTGCTTTCACACTAAGGTTCTTATTTTGGGGGTCTCTTGAGTTGACCAAGAGCTGGTTCCCTGTAGGGAACTTAGGCAATTGGCCACAGAAGCTTCAAGCTAGTTTTTCAGGTAGTCAAGCATTGGATAGATCATAGAAGACACCTCTGCTCAACAAGCTATAATTACAAAAAATTACAAAGATTTTTCTCGTATCTCAAAGAATATAATACCACTTTTTTCGAAGGCCCTGCAAGCTTCACAAGATAATTGCCAAGGCTTTGGTCTTGGAGTTATCTCTAACGAGCGGTAAAATACATTGGAAATTCGCAATAATTTCCAGCAAGGCGGTTAAAATTTGCTAACCATCACAATTTCTACATATTGTTGCTTATCACATGAAAGTTCTTAAGCTTGTAGGTTTGTCACATAGTGGTTTTGGTAAGAGTCTCAAAGCCACATTAAGTTCACGACATCAAGCCTTGCAAGGCTTGAAGCATTTATCTGGCAATGAGATTTGGAGCAACCTCCAACACTCAACATTAGATTCAATTTGGCAAGTCATCTCGGTTTTGGGATTTTATTTGGCAAGGCCTATAAATTTTTTGGATTTGCAATTGCTCGTTGTGACTTTGGCAAAAGCTTTGCACAATTGATTTATACAAGATATTTATTTTCCTTTGTTAGCACCACACCGCATTATTATGGATTCAAACACAGACATGCATCGTTAGTTGACTTTGATCGCCTTTCACTCGTTGCATCTATTGTTGTATCGCAACCAACTACTCTCATGGAGGGTGTCCGCATGGCAACTAGCATGCATGCATGACAACATCGAGTTGCTTGATTTACTGGAATTTTGAGCATTACAATCATGCATGTCTATCATAGAAACAAAATTTGCACGTTTGAATAAGAATGTAACTAAATTGTCTAATCTAGTAGTGCAATATATGCATCAATAGGCCAAGGGCCTTGCAAGTGAGCAGGCTAGGGTTTTGTCAAGCACCATGCCTGCAAATTTTGCTCCTTGCATATCGGAGCAAGGCTCCAAGCATGCGACCCCACACCCTAAAAACTAACTCAATCTCCAATACCAATGAGAGGCTTAGGGCTAGGGAGCCATGTGATCTAGTTAACCTCCTTGTCTATTCTTATAGATATGCCCCTGCGTTGGTTCTCCACTGGGCAATGCCCGATTGTAGGCCTCACATTACTTCCCCCTTGGAGGTGTTTTTGTCCTCAGAAACAAAAGTGGGACATTTCTTCTTAAGAACAACAATTGTTTCCCAAGAGGCGCATTCTATAGGTCGATCTTTCCACTTAATGAGTGCTTGGCGGCACACACACAGACAAGTTCATATATGTATGGCATGACTTCGTATTTTTTCTCCAAGGAGCTATATATTCCATTAAAGGTTATGTTAGAGCAACTAAAAGGTCTCAGAAGAAGCTTTGAATAAGATTCCTCTCTTCTAATGTCGGGATGGAAATTTCCACTCCTTTGTCTCAAGGTTGATACGATTATCTGAAAAGAACTAGTGATGAATACATTTCCAACTTAAGCAGATTATATGTAAATTCTACAAGCATTGTTGTGCCTATAGATAAAGTAAGATCAAGCTGATGAATCAGATTTCTACTTAAGCAGATTATATGTACATGCTACAAGCATTGTTGTGCCTATAGATAAAGTATAGCTTGTGTAGGATCAAGCTGGTGAATCGGATTTCTCTCCAGAGAGCAATTCTCAAACTGAAGTATATAGAAAGTCCTAGCTAAGAAGACCAAGGTTCTCAACTAAATGCTAGTTTAAATGCCCTATTTATATTCACTAATTTGTACTTTTAGTGTTTAGTCAACAAGTCAAGGAAATGACTGGACCATTAGTGGCTGGGACTTTGGTGATGCACTTTTACCTCCTTAGTTTGCAAATGTCTTTTTACCTTGAGGTAAGTATACGGTACTTTTCCTCTTTATGGTAAGTATATAATTTCATTTCTAAATATGCTTCAAATGAGCTTTACAAGTGGGATGCACATTCTTGCATGCTATCATCCACTTAGCTCTTTAGGTACATGACAAGGTCATGTTTGAGGAAAGGATTCTCGAGGTTAGTGTACATAGTACCTCCTCGGTCAAGTTTCCCTTTTCATATGATTTTTTTTCATAGAATAGATTTAAGATTACACTACATGCATTAAATGTCTTTTGGTCAATTTTCTATCGATGATTACATGGCTACAAGGATCAATTTTTTTATTGGCAAGCCTACACGAATTTACAAATGTGCATCTGACGGTCCGAATCACCTCAACCCTAGATCCCATTTGAAGCCGTCCGTGCGAGATAGTGTGGAGGCTTGCCCGGACAAGAAAGCATAGAATATTTTTGGGGCGCGCTCCTCTTTTTGACAGCCACCAACGACAGGAAAGCATGATATAAAACGAGGGCAGCGCAAGCTACGTTCATATTCCTATATGTCCAACAAGCTCTCCGGCACTATCAGACGCAAGTCTCAAGCCCAAGGGTTTGCATTCCTTCCGAGAGAGGTCACCTGCTTTCCCGCAGTATTTTGTAGATCTCGGCTATGGTGGACAGACCGCAGAATGTTGGCATTTTGGCCATGGAAATTTACTTTCCAGCGACTTCGGTTCTCCACGTATCTCTTTCTGGCTCTCATTGTCTCCTTGCAAACACGTTCTTTGTACAGAAGCATGTAGAAAATCTCTGTTAAGTTGAAGCACATACATGTTAGCTTGGTGTTTTGCTATCACCTTATGGCTCCCAGAATATCACTTGCATGTACGAGTCATAACAAGCTTAATGCACGTCTTCATGTTGATCATCAAAAATTTGCATGTCGAACACTTTGCTGTTGAACATGCAGGATGCTCTTGAAACTTTTGACGGGGCTAGCAAAGGAAAATACACAATTGGCTTAGGGCAATATCGATTAGCTTTCTGCACAGATCTTGAGGATGTCATCTCAATGAGGTAGCATAGCTAAACCTACGTAAGTCCACAGTATAGTGGAATTTCTGCCCGAGAATGCTTAGAAAATCATGTGTATTGATTGAGTTGCACCATAAGTTTACACATTTCTTACTACCTTTCTATCAGTTTGACGGCTGTCCAATGCTTGCTGGACAAGTTCAATGTTGCTCCTAGTCAGATTGGGCGACTTGAAGTCGGAAGCGAAACTGTTATAGACAAAAGCAAGTCCATTAAAACATGGCTAATGCAGCTTTTCCAGGTAGCTGCTATGGAATCTTATTTGGCGGTGATTGCGATTGATATGGCTTGAAGAATCTGATTATCAAATGCTTATATACAGAAATGTGGAAACACTGATATTGAAGGAGTGGATTCAACAAATGCATGTTATGGTGGAACAGCCGCTTTACTTAATTGTGTGAACTGGGTGGAAAGTAGTGCATGGGATGGTCGATTCGGGCTAGTGGTAGCTGCAGATAGTGCGGTAAAACACGCCTTTGATTTCTGCTCAAATGCTGTAGAACCAATTTTAGCTTTATGAAATAGCAATGGAAATTCTAGCCATGTTTTCTTTGTTTCAGGTTTATGCAGAAGGATCTGCAAGGCCAACAGGAGGTGCAGGAGCAGTTGCAATGCTGATTGGACCAAATGCACCCTTAGCATTAGAGCGCAAGTACACTGGAACACACATGGATCATGTTTATGATTTTTACAAACCCAAACTAGCCAGCGAGTATCCTGTAAGTTTTGCTACCGGTGCGAATTTTCTTTTGTCCATACTACACTATGGGATATATAGCTCTCTCTACTTAATTTAC
Organism: Adiantum capillus-veneris; assembly: GCF_014529385.1. Classification (NCBI taxonomy): domain Eukaryota; kingdom Viridiplantae; phylum Streptophyta; class Polypodiopsida; order Polypodiales; family Pteridaceae; genus Adiantum; species Adiantum capillus-veneris. The sequence continues at coordinate 84,007,568 of NC_140946.1, read as the reverse complement.
TTCTTGCTGAGCATGTAGGTAGTTGATGGCAGGTTATCACAGTCATGTTATCTGAAGGCTCTTGATCTTTGCTATGGTCGCTTTTGTGAAAAGTATGCCCAAGGCAGTCCATACAGAAAAGCTGTTTCCTCTTTTGGTGCATGTTTGTTTATGGTTTTTGTGATGAGACTAAATTGGCAGGTATGAGAAGCTTACTGGCAAACCATTTTCCTTATCGGAAGCAGATTATGTAGTTTGTCACTCCCCTTACAACAAGGTATTGTTTGTTAAAGAGTCAAAGAAGCCACTGTAGTATTGCTCCTAGCAACCGATGAGCGCTTTGATGGCTCTTGGTGTTTGCAGCTTGTGCAGAAAAGCTTTGCACGGTTGGCCTATAATGATTTCCTACATCGATCAAGGTAGAAGTCTCTTCGAAGAGATGTAGAAAATGCATTGCAAGTTTCTTTTACACCGCGTTAGTATCAGAATACTATGTTAGTATTCTGATACCGATTGAGCTTCGATTACATGCATAAAAGCCCAAATTTCCAGAGTACCATTAAAGAATACTATTATGTCATAACTTGAATAATTGTACCACTTATTTGTGCTCCGCATACTCTGCAGTTAATCAACTCACAAGCCTCTTTATAAATGTTTGCTTGAAATTGTCAGACAATTGTGTTTTTGTAGCTATTTAGATGGGACGGCTGTTGCACTGTTGGAGCCTTTCCGGACATTGCCCTTGGAAGAAAGCTACAGTAATCGCGACCTAGAAAAGGTGAATGATGACTTAAGCTTTTGCATCTTTTATTCTTTTCTTATGTTTGCAGCTGGAATTGGAATTGACACTGATGCTTCTAACTTTTAGGTTTCACAGCAAGTAGCTAAGCAGTTTTATGAGCTAAAGGTAGGGCCCAGCACTTTGTTGCCAAAGCAAATTGGCAACATGTATTGTGCATCTCTTTATGCAGGACTTGCATCTGTTCTTCATCAAACAGCTGGTGCCTTGGTATGTTATAGTATGCTGCTGGGTTGTGCAAAAGAAACTTCATAATTTTGCTTGATGCATGCCTTGTTGCAGGACGGAAAGCGAGCATTGATGTTTTCATATGGAAGCGGCCTTGCCTCCTCTCTCTTTTCCATCATCTTTAGAGAGGGGGAGGGAAAGTTTTCATTGTCGCACATTGCATCTGCTCTTGACATAAATAGCAAGCTTGGTTCTTTTATTACGGTATGTCTGTATATGTCAGGCTTTCTAATCATTACACTACAGGTAGAACAGTCACAAACATTATGCTTCCTTGTAGGTTTCTCCCGAAGAATTTGAAAGAACAATGAAACTCATGGAGACACGATACGGAGCAAATAATTTCAAGCCAATTGCTGACAGTGCAACTCTACGTCCAGGGACCTTTTTCTTATTAGAGGTTGATTCTCTCTATCGTCGGACTTATGACATAAAAACACCAATTGGAGCCATGAACAGCTTACATTGTTGATCAGTTTTTCATTTGATCAACAATGGTAGATGCAACTATCAAGTTTTTTGGTGAAAGGGGTCATTTACACAGTTGTTCCTCTCTCTCTCTCTCTCTCTCTCTCTCTCTCTCTCTCTCTCTCTCTCTGTGGCAGCCACATCTTCGATGAGGCAAGAAGAAAAATAGGCCATACCCATGGCATGGGTTGGGTTGTATTGCATATGCAGATGCTCGTACTTCCACTTGGAAATTCTTATACAAGAACTTGTTCAAAGTCTCAAACCAAAATCACCAATTTATTTTCAAAAGGAGCACAAAAGAGAGATTTGTTTCCAAAAAGAACAAAATGTCTTATGGAAACTGAGCTACACCTTGCACTTTTTTCGGTAAAGTGATTCTCCAAGAATGAACAAAGCAGTCACGAGAGATGCATAGATTTGTCTCCAAAAAGAACAAAATGTCTTATGGAAACTGAGCTATGCCTTCCACTTTTTTCGGTAAAGTGATTCTCCAAGAATGAACAAAGCAGTCACGAGAGATGCATAGATGGGAGTTGGAATTTGCTGAACAAATTTTCCAATACGAGGTAAGCCTTCTGTAGCCTGTTTTGCGAAAAATGCCAGGGCTGGTGCTATGATAGAAAATATAAAAAAGGCCTTGCTAACTCTTCCTATAAATTCTGAAGTAAATTTTTCCATGAATAGCGCGAACTCCTCTTTGCTTAGCTCATTGTCCGCGTTTTTATCAAATTTCTGTAGTGCAATATGACTCAAAAATGCATTATATACATTGTCTTTCATCATGGTGATTGATATTCAAGAAGCATACCTCGAAGAGTGCATGCACTTCCTCCCTTGATGGAGGGTCATAGTGTGGGCGTGGAAAATGCTTGTTCAAGTCACTGTCATGTACAAAAAGACTGATTAAGATACCCTACAAAACAATACTAGCAACATCTTGCACATGCTCAATCTCCCAAGTGTAAGCGCAATGGAATGTTTTTTGTCGCATTGAAGGAAGCACTTTGCAGAGGGTGAAATCTTGCCAAGCCTAAAATGCTGATTAGTTTCTAAGAGCCGGGTTGCGCCCGTGCCAGTGGGGGCAGTGGGGGGAGGGGGATGCACAGGGTCGCACCCTATCTCCTTTCAGCGTAGAGAAGATGAGCGCAGAAAACACGAGCGCACATGCGTTGCTCTGATTGGCTCCTGTAACGCATGCCATTGAGGAATGGAGACTCGTAATAAATCTTCACAAAGAGAACGTGATAGAATGTTTTCATCAAGAATTATTCTATGAATAATGCGTGATATCAAAGCCTCCCAAAGTAGTAACTTTCAAAAGAAATCCCATCATTAATAGAACAAGACAAAGCATTGAGTCATATGACGGCTCATAATTGTTTTGAGGGGGATACGACTTCTCATTAGAGCTGGGTCGCGCCCAAGGGGAGTGGGGGGAGTAGGAGGACGACGTTAACCATTTTCAGAAATTCCAAAAATGTTTGCACGAAACCTGAACGCTGCCAATAACCCTGCTATCACTTTGAAAAAGGGGGGGGGCATAAGCGAAGGTTACAGGAGAGCTCCTTCCTCCTTCGTCGCAGGACCATTACATTGTATAATTTGCTTGATATAGTTATTTCATACATTTTAAGTTATGGGTGTGTGTGTGTGTGTGTGTGTGTGTGTGTGTGTGTGTGTGTGTCGAGAGAGAGAGAGAGACTTGATTTACACACCAATTCTGCATTTTTATATATGTTTATAACATTGTCTCCATAGATGCTTGTTGTGAATGGTAGCTGATTTTAATTTTTAGTCAATTTGTTGGTAGTGCTTCTAATATCCACTAGCATCAAAACTTGATAAGGTGGCCGATTGTTTGACTAAGACTAGCCAACTTTGGCAACAATGACATTAAAGACACCAAAAGCTAGATGAGTACTCAAGAACACCGTTTTATGTAGTATGCTACTATTAGCATCATGGATGGCTTAGCATTGACCACACAATGTCAGTTCTTTACAAGAGTAACGAGCTCCTCGGGATGAGGTTTACTATGCGCAAGTGGTAGCTCTAGCTACATAATTAACTCGTGTGGACTAATGTGCTAGAGCGTTGGAACACCAAACCTTGTGGTAGGAGCTTGGCATTGTATTGCCACCTCCCAAGCTCGTTTATGAATTGGCTCTGTTGCTGAGAGGTCCGTTCCTTACTTTTGCTTGGATAATTTGTTGAAGACTACCTTATGGCGTTTGGTCTTTTTGCTTCCTTGCGGGATAAGATCGTACCGGCACTGGCAGTTTGTCTCATTCCATAGGATGATGCCTAAGGATTTTGCTATTTTTCATTCAGCTCTCCTCTTCTTTTTCATTCAATCAATCAATATGTAACTCAATGGACTTTGTTTACAAGATGTATGAAATTTCCAACGTGACTTGGATGTTAACATGCTGCTATGGTAGTGATATGTGTGAATACACCACTTAGGACAATCACGAAATCTTTTTCCCTCACATGGGAGGTTTTTTCCTGCCAGCTTGAAGATATAACCCATATCTCTAGAGCAAGGATATCTTTGTATTAGCACACTTAATTATACTACTACTTCCTATGTTATTCTAGCTTACTTGTGTGCTCCTAGGATGCAATGAGGCAAGAGTTGCTTGCGTATGGAGTCAGAATCAAAGAATATGTAGGAGGATGACATGGATGCATTCCTTGCAGAGTTTGAAGATCACTGAGCAGTTAAGTGTTGTGGGTGAGGTCATTCCTCTTATGCAAACATTTCTTGATGCATTGCCAGATTCTTTTGAGACTTTTGCCTCCACTTGGAGACTTGTCAAAGGAACAAGTATGGTGATGTAAAGTTTGATGGCATTGTCTCTTTATCGCTGCAAGACTATGGGCACCTCCACTCTGGTCAAGGGGGAAGTATATGCTGAAAGAGTATAATGCATTTCTTACTAATGGTAGGATAAAACAAGAATGTACAATGCCATATAGTCCTCGTCAAAAAAACGGTATTGTTGTATACTCCTCATCATCAATGGTGTTGGTGAGCTAGAAAAGCAAGTCACTTCAATGGAGATGGCACAATGAAGTATTGTCAGAAGTAAAGCTTTGTCACATGTGTTTGGGCTAACCTACAACCAGAGGTATTGGGAAACATTCCTATACCAGTGGCTTCTTTCTAGAAAGTGCCCTTGAAGGAGTAGATGGAACGATATTGTTTCAGTCTACCCAAAGTAATCCAACGCAACGACGACTTATGGAGATGCTAAGGATAGTTTTTCAATGAGAGCACGAACTTTGACTTATGCCAAGGGTGACAAGGTCACACAAAAAGAAGCATCAACAAGAAAGAAGAAATCCACCACCCCTCAGTTGTCTGTCGAGTAAAAGGCAGAATATGACAAACACCCTAAGTGTTTTGGGTGTGGTAGAACAAGGCATATCTTAGCCAAGTGTTGGAAGAAAGAGGAGAAGTCAAAAAACAAGCTGGAAACATATAAAGCGGCAAACGAAAGAGCTAAAAAGGGAAAATTAAAGGCGGGACTCGTACCAAATTTTATAGGGACCCCTGATCCCAATACAAAGCTCAACAAGGAGTGGGGCAAAATACATGATCAAGAAGTCCTCGTTTTCTTCAACAACAGAGCCAAGGCCACTTTATTTTGATTGAGATGGCGGCCGCTTGGGAATGTGGCCTGAAGACATGGGACCACGGATGGATGCAGCGTTAGCAGCACCAGAGCATGAAGTCGTCTCAGCTCCTACATAGGCAAGCTACAGTTGCATTGTCAGGGTTACATAGGGCATGAGGAATAGGGCATGAGGACTTCAACATTATGCCCTTGGAAGGGTATAATGTTCTGTTAGGGATGCCTTGCCACACTCAGAATAGCGTCGTAGTGGACTACGGAGCAAAGTAGATTCAGTTGAAGAATAATAAGGAGAGGAAGGTGGTTATTGATGCAAAATTCAAAGGCGAGTTAGTTCCCATTAAATCGGCTTCAGCCATTTTGAAGTTAATAAAAATCAAGTCATTTTGTTTACTCCATCTTTCTCAAAATGTGGATGAAGATAAGGATTCCAATTTGTCAGAGTTAAAGTCAGAGCTGCAAGTTTCCAACAAGTTCATACCGATTGTTTCTCAGAGGGTTTGCCACCTTTAGCAAAAGGGTTTGATCCAACAGTGTGCCTCACCTTTTTGTTCTCCAGTATTGCTTGTTCAGAAGAAAGACGCATCTTGGAGGATGTGCATTGATTATAGGCCTCTCAATAAGATTACCATCAAGAATAGGTTTCCCATACCCAACTTCGATGATATACTCAATACTTGCTTCAATAGAATCAATTTTAAAAGTGGCTATCACGAGATTAAGGTCACACATTGCCGAGAAGAGAATAGAGTCAACCAATTTCTCTCTTGGATTTTGGGGGTGCTCATAGGCTGCCCCTGCTCTGCTAAGTGACATTATGATATATACATAAATGTTGACCATAGTATTTACTATAGGGTACCATCTCGCGTAAAATCGAAAAATCTCTCGTTAGGAAACTATATTCTCTTTGGGGCTTCACACTGGATCACAGAGAAGGCATGAGAGAAGATCGCAAACAGGGGGCGGGGCAGAGGCATGTTTTTTTTTTTTTGGGGGGCGGGGGGTGCGGGGCGCCAAAAATATTATTTTTTCAAATCAATGGGCAAGCACTTCAGCGCACGAGCACGGGTCTCCTCCTAGTTTACAACAACACTTACATGGTGTATCACAACTCCGTGAAACCAGCCCGTAGGGTGGTAGAATTTAGCTTTCACCCAACTTTCTAGTGAGCTACAGGTAAATTTCAGCGTGCTGTAATTCCCTGTTTTGTCACTGTCAGGTGCCCAAAGCCCTGTTTAAGCTTCCCCGAGGCTCCTCGGGCGATGTCTTGCAGTTTAGGTGCGAAACCCTAAACCTGCAGAAAAAACACAGCAGGCTGTAATCTGTTTTGGATCATTTTGGGCAGAGCGAGCACATCTATGCGTCTCAAGTTCTCCCGCATGCAATGGGACAATTCCCCTTTGAAACAGACGAGTTTTCAAGAGGAAACTCTCCCTTTTCGCAATCCTTCGCGATGGAGATGTGCGTACTTGTGGGGGATTAGCAATTAGCTAATCCGGTTCCTATACAGAAGGCTCTTGCCTTGGCAAACGCGCAGAAAACCCCCAAAAATGTACATGGTCATTTGAGAAGTCCAACTAGTGGGGCATTACCATATGTGGAAAGGGGAGAGAGAGATACGCGAGAGCAAATCGTCGCGCTACATAAGGTAAGGGAGAAGGCAAGCTTTCCATTAAAGCTATAATCACCTGCATCCAATCCTCACACACACACTGTAGTCACTTCACTTCAAAAATCAGCCTCCTCTCTCAATTTGGGTGTCCCCCTCTTGATGCAGACTTGGAAATTTCATCATGAGCCGCCAAGTGCCCACTTCGCCTCTTTTAAGTTAATTCCTAGTACCCACCGACTTATAAAGTGTAGCGAGGGGCCTACATGACTTTGACTTGAGCCTAGACACCCTTTAACTGCTCGGATTCAAGTGCCGACTAGCATGACCATCTTGTGGCGACCTACCCTTCCCAACTGTGGGTGAAACTCTCGACTGTCGGCCGTTTCACACTGGCCACACAATATCCGGCCATTTGTTACTTCAAAAAGAGGATCCCAAAAATCAAATGGAAAGAAACTAACAACTAAGGTTAGTGGTTGCCATAGCCTCGTGACATACCCCCCTCTTGAAATCGCAAACGTCCTCGATTGCATGCCAGATATACATGCCATAGATGATTTAGTGTGATTAGCACCCTTTTATCATCACATGTATCCGTAGGAAAGGTCATGAAACATAGATACAAATGATTTAATGAGACCTGTAACATTTAATGGCCTAGTAACTTGTGTGTAGCGAAAAATAGCATGAACATAGTGAGCATTTCATTAGAATAGGTTCCTAATGAGCATAGCAAGAGTGCTTGGGTGGAGAGAGCAACAAAAAGCATAACACCTAGTTAGATAGGCATGAACAATACTTCAAAAACAGAGAGAAATTAAGCTATTGACAACAGTTGAGGACCGGATTTACATGAAGCCGGTCCCCCCTCCAAAAGGTTTTGTATTATAGGTTTTTGTTGCTAAATTGGCTTTATCTTACAGAAATATAATTATAAATGAATTATTGGATTTATAAGTGAGAGGGTTTTCTCGCTTGGAACACCAAGGAAAAATAATTCTAAATGAATTATTGGAATTTTAAGTGAGAGGGTTTTTCTCACTAGAGACATCCGAGTACAGAGTATTCCTAGTGCATCATTCAAAGTAATAACGGGAGCACTGAGAATGGGAATATCTGTAAGGCCACCAGGAACGAGTACTTCTGATGTGTCACATCGGATGGGTGATAGGGAGCATCGGGAAGAAGTATCCGACCATCCGGGAACGGACATCTCTGATGCGTCATAGGATGTGTGAGATAGAGCATCGCGAAGGAGATTGTACCGTAAGTTCGGTAGGAAGTGACGTGATGGGTATTCTTGATGCGTCACAAGGTGGGTGACGGGTGCATCGGAAAGGGGATATCCATAGTCGAGAGAAAATTCCGAACTGTGTTAGAATTGTGCACAAGGAAAAGCAAGCACTTGAATGAAGATGGGTTCAAAGGAAACTCTGAGGAAAAACAGATGCTTTTTGAGAAAGCGGGATTGCTTTTTCGGAAAGCAAATGCTTTCCCGCGAGGAAGTCTATGTCTGCATTGCAACTGTGCGTGTGATTGCATCCAGGGACGCCTGGGAAGTGCTGTGAAAGCATTGTTTTAAATTTATAAGGTTTTATTGAGTTTTTGGTCAGATTTAGACTATTTTAAAATACGCCGGCCGCCTACTCAATAAGTGGGCAGCCATCTGATAAATAAGGCAATAGATCAGCCAACGTTTTCTCTCTCTTTTTTTGGCAGAGCAGCGAAAAACCCACCAAAAAAAAAAAAAAACGGCCGCAATCTCTACGCGAGCAGCCTGCGCTCAGCTATTCGTGCCTTGGCCAAGAGCTATAAAAGCATCACATGCCCTCACTCAGAGAAGAAGATCATTCTTGCAAGAAGAAGATGCTGCTGCAAATTTCATCCGCAAAAGAAGACGTTGCTGGTGATGCCCATGGCTGCCCCAAGTGTACCGGATATCGCCAGGACCCAGTGCGCGAGGTCCCTCGCGAAGAAGTGCCTATGGAGCGTGTTTCCATCGCGACAAGCTGCTATTTTTCTCTGTTTTCAGCCCATAAATGTCATAGACGGGGCTGATTTACGAGAAGGAACCCGAGAACACACCTCTTTTGTGTGTAGGATTGGAAGAGAGGATTTTCTATGTAGAGATCTCTTCCGGGAAATTGCTTTTCGAGAACCGAGTTGCGTTTCACAAGCAGGTACATCCACATCACTTAATTCCAGTCTTTGACAAGAGAGTTCCCCCACAAGAGGTCAAATGACTTGTGTACGAGTTTTGTATGACAATCTATATTTTTCTATGCATCACCATGTCAGAAACGGCTAACCAATCTACAACTAACGGCACATAAACTGTTGTACAAACTGAAACAAAAAGTTACGATAGCAAAGATCCAACTCAAGTAGTCGACTCAGAAGCAAGTTTTCCACTCACTTATAAACTAAAAGAACAGCTGTATATAGATCTGGGAAGCTCAGTTTTCCAGTGGCAGCTTTCTGTGCAAAGTATTCGAATACACGATCTGTGATACGCCTGATATGTTCCTCTTTGCCTGAACATACACAACAAATTCAATTTCATACAAAGCATTAGCTCAGCACAAACAAAGCAATGAGCTCTTATGTCAAATGTAAAACTGAAATAACAAAGCTCTGAAAGGCTGCTTACACATGGAATACACCTAGATGAATCTAGGATAAGCCCAGATTCACCTTTAATAGAAAGTACAAGGTATAGACTCATGGTAATCATCCACGAGACAAAATAACCATCAGGTCCATCATGCATAGTATTGACTAAATACTACAACATCCCCACTAACGTTGTTAATGACCAATAGTGTGTGTAGAACTAGGTACTAACATATGCTCCCACACCCCCACACCACACACACACACACACGAGCATACACCAATACAAAGATCTGCGTACTAAGTTTCTATCATAACCCGCATGTCCACTATACAACTAAAAATCAACCTAGATGAATCCTAGATAATGTTAAAATAGGCAACGGAAGATGCAATGAAGGCAAGAACTAGCCTCCAATCCAGTGGACACCTCAACTCCGATAAGATCCTCACACAAGAGAACACCTGCAATGCCACATGAATGAACAAGGCAACTAAGGAGAAGAGAGATCACTGAGGTAGTAAGAGACAAGACATCTAAGAATGAGAGAGAGAGAGAGAGAGAGAGAGAGAGAGAGAGAGAGAGAGAGAGAGAATCTTAGAAAGGTTCTCTATGCTGATAACAAACTGCCAAAACAAGTGACCGACATAGATCTGACATGCCCCAATGGATAGACCCAAGGTACACACAAGTGCGACTGCTACTGCCATCTGCTCCTGCACACGAGCTTGGGGGGTCACTGTGTGGAGGTCCTATATAACATGTCCGTTCAAGAGGTATTTATAAAAACCCCCTATTCTACTTTTTTCTTTTTTGTGTATATAGAGACCACTTATGTACCACATTTTTTGTTGAAAAGACCCCTTATGTACCACGTTTCCAATTTAAAATACCCATATATATGTATATTTCCTATAACTTCATAAGATAAATTAACCCCTCCTAACAACAACCTAGATATGTAGGGAGAGATCTACACGCCTCAAGGCTCGCCATCTATGACTACCCTCTAGATATCTCTCCTCTCCTAGGCATGCACCATCGAAGAGATGTTGTCTCAAGGATGTCATGGAAACCCAAGGCAGGATCTCCTGCCTTGGGCTATGTCCGCATGCTGCCCATTGCTGAAGCCAAAGCCGCTCACTTGCTGGCTGCCAAAAACGCTAGGGGAGGCACTATAGCAAGGTAGAATTGCCTCCACCCTTCCCCCCCCCCCTCTCCCTCCCGCCCCCCAAAACCTGAAAATAGGCCAGAAAGCAGGAAAGATATGCTATGGGCACATGGGAGCACCCAAAAAGCCGGGCCGGGAAGAGGGGGGGGCGGCGGGGGCAGGGGAGGAACCTCTAGACTAGCCAATATGGCTAGGAAAGAGCCAAAACCCAAGGACTAAACTAGGCTAGGAAAATCCCGGCATGAGAAAACTACATCACTCCAACCGGGCTATAATGGGATGGCACCACGTGCCAACTAAAAAGAATAGACTAGAACAAATGTTTAGCATTTCAAAACAACTGAACAGGAAGAGAGAGAGAGAATTCACATGACATGGAGTGGCAGAGTTCCACTCCTAGACTACAATGGCCCCAAACGATGGCATCCCTTTTGGTATTTCTTTATATTACTTCAAGACGGTACAACTCTGTGGCTCTACTTTGCTTCTCCACGGGGTAGAATGCCAGAGAGACAGTCCACAACATGTATTTAAAGGCCCTTGGCCATTCAAAAGCAGTTTCAAGACAAAATAATCATCAGCTCCATCATGCATAGTATTGACTAAACACTATAATCTACAACCACCACACTAACATGGTTAGTGTGGTGCCTAATAATGGGTGTAGAATTAGGTACTAATATATGCTCCCACACAACCACAACACACCACACACGCACGCGCGCACACGAGCATCCATCAATACAAAGATCTGCGTACTAAGTTTCTATCATAACTCTATAGATACAAGACATACTCAACCATAATGAAGCCTAGCATTAGCAGAGCATAAAAATTAGCACAAAACAAAGGTAGCATTAGGAAGAGAATGGGATCTAGGAGGGCCTCTTTATTTGGCAGTTTAAGGGAGTCAAACCTCTAGTGTTAAGAAAGCAATCAAAGGACGACGTTCGAATTCAGTCAGGCAAAACGGCTAGTTTATTTGAATTTAAAGTTTCCTCCCAAAATGTAATTTAAAATCTAGAGAGCAAAACCATATCATATAACATATCTATGGAAAGAACTCAGCGTGTAGATTACAAATCTATACTCTCCGCTCAAGTCAGAGATTATATGTAGGAGTTATGGAAGGCCGAAAATCTAGCGACCAAAACCATATCATATAACATATCTACGGAAAGAGCTCAGCGTGTAGATTACAGATCTATAATCTCCGCTCAAGTCGAAGATTATATGTAGGAGTCATGGAAGGCCGAAAATCATAAAGTTATCCAAATTCCACCCCCTTTTTGGGGGGCAAAGTGCATCCTTTGACCACTCTAACACCTCTCTTACACACCCACCATTCTTGCACACATGAGACCCCATCCTCTTTCTAATGGTTGATAGGGCATACACACAATGGAAGATAGAAAGAATTAACACAATATCAACCAGCCGTAACTCAGCAAAAACTTCACAATTGTAAAGTTTGCATGTCCGCTATATGAATAAAACATATACCTAGATTGACTAAATACTACAATATCCCCGCTAACATCAGGAATGCCCAATAGTGGGTGTAGAACTAGGTACTAATATATGCTCACACACACACACACACACACACACACACAAACATACATCGATACAAAGATCTGTGTATTGAGTTTCTATCATAACTCGAGATGCAAGGCAGATCAGCCATAATGAAGCCTAACACATGGAGGCCAAAAAACACAAATATTTGGTATAGTACTCTACACGACATCTAATAACGTTGTGAGAGTGCAAGTATCTGGCCCATATAACACACACCCACATTTCACAAGTGGAAAAACCAAGGAGAAGATTTCACTTGAGAGTATGATGCTCAACTCCTTAACGATCGTCTTGAATGTCCCAAAACCCGAAACCAAACGCTCAACTCCTTCATGATTGTGGTAAGTTTCCCAAAACCCAAAAGAAAACACACGAACAAACTTCTCAATATGTGCGCACACTAGCGTAGCCATCGCCACACATGTAAACCCTCATATTCTCCATAGACAATCACATAAAAGAAGCATACACCTGACTCAAAAGAGAACACTTATAGAGCACAATGCTGATCTATATGTGAGGAAGTGTTGACCTAAAGACCTGATTTTCTTTCATAAATTTTGGTCATTATGTGCAAATGTAGCTTCGCCTTGCTCACATAGAGTGCCCGCAAGATTGTCTTGCTCCTCCCATCATATGCATATAATAAAAAATGCTTTAAAAACCCAACGTTTTTACAAAAAAAGCCATGCTTTGGATGAAATTGACATAGATATGCTCATAGAAATTGGAGACCGAGCATTGCATACCACAATTCCTCACTAAATATAGTCGCACATGAAAAACAGCATTTTGAAGCATCAAAACGCCTTTGATTTTGTGTTTTGTGATGCTGAAACCTTGAGCATGTCTATGGAGTTGGAGCTTTATGAACAAAGAGAAACATATCAAAAAGAGGATAAGTATAAGCCATGATGAGGTGGGGAATCTCCCTCACCCCCACTGTTCCGGGCTGGAATAGGCGAGGCGGAGGCCGAGCCTGTTCCCTGTCCCGGAACAGTGGGGGTGAGGGAGATCCCATCCGTCATGCATTTGTCCTATTCACTGTTAGAATGCTAATGCAATGGCCGGTTGAGATTGCTTGATGCGCTGGAATACACAGGCCCAAGGCATGACAGAGGCATAAATTTCTGGAGATTTGAGATTGTGCTTTAAACTCTTGCAATTGGAAGCACAAGCGGGGATGAACACAACACAGCTCAATGGAAAAAATCTTAGGGGTCACGCTTCTTATATTACACCCCCCACTACAAAACCGTCTTCCATACTCACATCCCTTTCTACTAGAGCAAGTTCAAAAAGAAGAATACCTGGAGCTTGGCCCATTGTATTCGGAAGGCAGCAAAGAGTAAATCATGGGCAGGAGAGGCCAACATTTTATCTTAGAGTTTGGCTGTCTTCCATCTCAATCCAGCTTTAGCTTCCTTGCTTCTGCTGCAAACATGTGATGGCTCCCTTCTGGGGCGCTCTCGTTAGCTTTCCATTCCTCGTTGCTGTAGCGATTCCTCGTCATTGCTAGATTTGAGCCCACAACCTGACAAAATTTAAAATACTCGCAGTACCGCGCGTAATCGGCACGTTTCTCATGGTATAATCATCATAAAATGCTATGCGTGAACTACGTTTGTACCCAATGCTGATTAACTTGATTTTACTAAGCGGTCATGTTGAGTTTCTAACCTGAAGAAGGCCATATAGGTGGGGTGGTGGAGAAATGGTGCGATATTTGAGCCCACCACCTCACAATTTAAAATACTCGCAATATGTGCGTAATTACTCGGCACGTTTCTCAGCATTGGGTACAAATGTAGTTCATGCATAGCATAGAGCCGAGTCCCACATTGCGTTTATAATGATTATACCATTAACTTAATTTTACTACTTAGTGGTCATGTTGAGTTTTTGACCTGAAGAAGGCCATAGGTGGGGTGGTGGAGAAATGGTGCATTTTTTAGGCGTTGATGAAAAGATTGCCGATGGTGGACACGTGTCCTTTTGAATTAAAAATGAAATTTTTGTAAATATTATATCTTTCTTTTAAATTCTAAATGGGTCTTTCCATGATTGTAATTTGGTCCTACATTTTAAGCTCTCTTTACTTCTTCTTTTGGGCGTGCTAAAGTCCTTAGTATCCAAAGGGTGAAGGTCATTCAATTTTTTATTTTCTAAAAGAAACCTTAGTTTTGTGTTGGGTTAGGGGGACTTTCATTGTTTTCAATGCTATGTGATGGAGACTTGCGTTAAATGTTTATTTCACTTTCATTTCATATCCTAACATGTCTTTACTTTTCTTGCATTCTATTGTTTTAGAATGTTAAAGTGAAACTTTACTTACATAATTCTAGTAAATTCTATGGATACACACACATGCACACATATATATTAGAGGGTTTTTTTTAATTTCACATTTCATTTCACAGCCTCACATGGCTTGACTTTTCTTACATTCTATAACTTAATTCTAATCAGTATTAAGGAAAGTCTCTTTTATTAAGCGGCCGTCGATTGAGTTTCCTTCCCACAAACAAATGAACCGGAAATACTAGCATTAATTTAAAATTTGTAAGATTTTTGAACTATTTTCTCACATATTTCACCAGTTTTTCTTTCCTTTACCATGGTTTGCAACCAGGTAGTTTCCATTTTCAACCGGCTCAAGGCTACGCTGAGGCAATCCTTTCTTGAACTGTAATGGAATTTGCCTATTCAATTTGAGAGTAGCGGAATTTAATGAGAGTACTTTCAAGAAATGATTTTGTGAGCATATCGGGTAAACATAATTGAAGATAGCAACATAATTATAGCAATTAGTTAAGTTGGCATAGACAATACTTTTGCAAGAGAGAGAATTTAGAGAACATGACAACAGTTGAGGACCGGATTTATGTGGAGCCGGTCCCCCCTCCAATAGGCATTTGTATTATGATTTCTCCCATAAAAAGAGACTTGTTACAATACATTCTTTGTGTTCCTTGTGACCTAGGTGAAGCAATGAAGATGCAAAGCTTCATGCATCACCATCATAGCATAACCTAAACTTGAAGAAAGCTTTAACTATACCAAGCCTCAGTCCCAAGACCTCAAACACCTTCGAAGGTGGAGAGAGCTAGCAGGGAATGAGGGTAGGGAAGAGGAAGAAGAAACATTTCGTAGGAGAAAGAATTAGTTCCTCACTTATCATACTCTTGTTGCTAGCATACATAATAGCATAGTAATGAAGAAGAAATAGATGGCAAGCTCAAGCATTGAAGCATGGCTCTTGGATGGATTTGCACTCCATCGCCAAGAGTGTTGGTGTAGGCTCTCAACCTCTACTTGCTTGGAGAAGGAGATGGAGCTCTTGCACTTTTGCATAGTACACAATGAGAGTGCTTGTGAGTGTGTGCTGGTGAGTATACCCCCCTAGCTTGCTTGGGTCGACCCCCCCTTGTAGCTCATGCTTGAAGCTCATTGGACCCCTCCAGGCCTAGCCAATCACAAGCAGAAGCCATTACAAGCAACATGGGTAGCCTTGGGACAAGTGTCCCCCTTTCCCCTTTGAGAGAGAGGACTTGATAAATGCAAAAACAATTAGATAATTCAAGTAATTTATCATTGGACCCCTTTGAAGCCTAGCCAATAGGCTTCAAGCAACACATGAAGGTAACATGGGTAGGGACCTGACATGTGTCCTTGTTGCCTCTTCAAGCTAGGGCTTCCCTTGTGAGTGTGAGTGTGTGTTCTCTCTCTAATCCCTAGGAAAAGGGCTCGCCCCCCCTCTTGTAGGGATGCTTTTGACTTTAGGAGCTCAAGCACCTTAGTCATCAAGCATGACAAAGCACTTGGACTAGGGGGTATTCCCACAAGCATCTCAGGCAAGCTTCTCAAGGCACCTCAAGCACCTTAATCATGCACCAAGTCAAGCACCTCAAGCATGGATCCAGTCAAGCACCTCAAGCATCTTAATCAAGAACCTCAAGCATGACAAGCACCTCAAGTACGACAAGCACCTCGAGCTTGGGCCGGGTTCCCACCTCAAGCTCAGCCCTAGCTTACCTAAGGTCAAAGGACTTTTACACACATTATTGGAGGTCTTCAATGAAGCTAACCCTAAGGTCTTATGATCCATTGGTTAGCCTTTCTCTTGATAGACCATCTCCCATTTGGGCCCCTTTACTATTGGCCCCGTGTTGAGATAGATCTATAAGCACATATCTATATCTTAACACTTGTTCCCATTTATTCTCCCACATTAAGTGATCAATTTAATATGAGAAAATCATTTGGGTTGGTTAGATATTAGATTTTATGACATTACCTCTCTCTTGAAATCATAGTCGTCCTCGACTATGAGGTAGAAGAGATAAAGCCTTAGTCATTAGTCAATCGTACTTAGCAGGTAGAGGATCCCTTTTTTACCCTACGACATCTTTCCAAGATGGATGACTAATCCATTTGGTGCTTGGGAGACATAGCTGCCGCAAGCATGTCTGCTCTTTAGTTCATTTCATTCTCCCAAAGTAGAGTGACAAATTCTACTTGGTGTTTGAGAGACGTCGTCATCACAAACATGATTCTAAGCATGCATACTAGTTAAATTTGTGCACAATTAAAAAGAGGATTAGTCTTATAAGACAAAAACATGAGTCATTTAAAAGAGAATTGTACATTTGCTTACTCTAATGTAGCATTGTAAGCATTGACAAGGTTCATACTATCCTTAAGTTGTACTCCTTGCATCCATTTAGCATCTTCAAAAGGATAATTTTTGAACTTAATAAGATACCGTCGGATTATCTTACCATGTCGTAGTACCTTGTCTTCATGCCGAAGGACAGCTTCGGGTTGTAGCACCTCTTCTTGGTTTTCAACTTCGGGAGGGTCTTCAATAATTGGTTCAGTTGGTGGCTCTCCTTTGTAGGGCTTAAGTAGGTTTACATGAAAGGCATTGTGTATAAGCAAATGGTTGGGCAACTTGAGTTGATAAGCCGTCTCATTGATGGGCTTCAAGATTTGGAAAGGACCATAGTATCTTTTTGCTAGTTTAGCATAATACTTTTGATGGCCCGTAGGATTTTTGCCCGTCGTTTGCCTTAATCGAGCCTTAGGAAACTTGAGTAAGACCCAATCATTTTCTTTGAACATTAAGGCTCTTCTGTGCTTATCAGCAGCAGCTTTTTGCCTTTGTTGAGAGATGGCTATAGCCTCCCTAATCTTTTGAAAAGATTCTTGTAGGTCACGGCTATACTCATCGGCGGCAAAGATCTTCCCATGTACTTTGAGTAGCAAGGGACTTTTAGGTCTTTCCTCTATGATCTCGAAAGGTGCTTTCCCCGTAGAAGTATGTACAGTATTATTGTAGGCATACTCTACTAGAGGTAAATACTTTTCCCATTGTGAGCGTTGATCTACTTCGGTAACATAAGTCTTGAGTAGATCGAGTATCGTAAGATTGGCTATCTCACTTTGGCCATCCGTTTGTGGGTGATAGGCCGAAGAGAAATTCAATCTTGGTCCTAGATTTTCAAAGAGACCTTTCCAAAAATTACTGGTCATTCTAGGATCTCTATCTGACACGATGGATGTGGGTAATCCATGGTGTTTGAAAATCTGAGATATGAAGAGAGTTGCCATTTGATGTGCCTTAATAGTCTTTTTGACACGAATAAAATGTGCTTGCTTGCTAAACCTGTCGACTATTGTCCATATTCCTGTATTCCCATGGATAGACTTGGGTAATCCAAAGATGAAATCCATGGATATACTCTCCCATGGTGAATTTGGAATAGGCAATGGCTGGAGTAATCCAGGTTGCTTCCCTCTATCATACTTGGTCTTTTGGCATACTACACATTTTGAAACATACTCTTGTATGTCCACTTTCATGGTAGGCCAATAGAAATACGTCTCTACTTCTCGGAGAGTAGGTTGAATACCTCTATGCCCTGCATATGGAGGAGCATGGGATTCATACATAACCTTCTCACGAGGGGAATGGGTAACACATAGCCTATTGCCGTGGAGAAGATAACCATCCTGCAAGGTGAATGGTTCCTCTTTCTTCCCCAAAGCAAGGGCTGACATTATGTCTCTAAAGTCAGGGTCAGTAGCATACTCATCTATCATAGAGGATAGATCATTGTGAGTAGCTATAGACACCGCATTAACTTTTGGTCGTCGTGAAAGTGCATCGGCAACTTGATTGTGCTTACCAGCTATGTGAGCAATATGGAAATTAAATTGCGAAAGAAAATTTGCCCACCTCATTTGTTTGTCGGAAAGTTTGGTTTGCGTCATGAAATACTTGAGACTTTGGTGGTCGGTTCGTAGGATAAATGGAGTCCCCAATAGGTAGTGCTTCCATGTATCTAGGGCATGTAGAACAACTAAAAGCTCTTTCTCATAAATGCCCAAGACTCGTTCATCACTATTGAGCCTTCGGCTCTCATATGCTATGGCATGCCCTTCTTGAAGCAAAACCGCTCCAAGGCAATCACCACAAGCATCACATTGGACCTCAAATGGTTTTGAGAGATCCGGAAGCACGAGGACTGGTTGGGAAGTAAGCTTGTCTTTGAGTTTTTCAAAAGCATTTTGCTCCTTAGCAGTCCATACAAACTTAACGTTCTTCTTTGTTAAGTCGTGTAGTGGTCCTGCTACTTGAGAGAATTTTGCTATGAAGCGTCTATAGTATGCACACATACCAATAAAGCTTCTTAGCTCATGTAGATTCCTTGGGTTAGGCCATGATTTTATTACCTCTAACTTTGATGGATCCATACGAATACCATCGTGAGAGATAATATGACCTAGATATTGAATCTCTTGAAGGAAGAATTCACTTTTCTTTTGGTTGAGAAAAAGTTTGTTTTCCCTCAAGGCTTGAAAAATCACTTGGAGATGTTGCTTATGTTCCTCCAAAGACTTGGATTAGATGATGATATCATCAAAGAACACTCCAGTGAATTTACGATATGGTCTAAAAATTTTCTCCATGAGACAATTGAAAGTAGCTGGTGCATTAGTCAAGCCAAAAGGCATGACTAGATATTCATAAAGACCAAATGTTGTGCGAAACACGGTCTTCAGGATATCTTCAGCCACTATCCTTATTTGATGATAGCCACTCTTAAGGTCAATCCTACTGAAGTAGGTAGAGCCTTCTAACTTATCAAACAGATCTTCTACCCAAGGCACGGGAAATCTTTTTTTGATAGTGATATGGTTTAGTGCTCGATAGTCCACACACATACGGTATGTACCATCTTTCTTTTGCACTAAAAGGACTGGAGAACAAAAGGGAGAGGAACTAGGCCTCACCATCCCTTTGTCTACCAATTCCTGTACTTGCCTCATAATCTCCTCTTGTTGAGCTTGTGAGACTCGATAAGGAGTTTTGTTAGGCGGTGAGCTTCCTGGAAGGAGCTCAATACGATGGTCATCATCCCCTCGTTTTGGAGGTAGGTCCATAGGGATATCATCGATGAACACATCTTGGAATCCTTTTAGAAAAGTAGACAAGTCTAACTCTTCTTGATTCCTATCATTTTCATTTGATGAAACATTATTAGCTTTTAGAGACTCTTTGACATAAATCATGTACGCAGAAACTGAGCTCTTCATTGATTTATCAAAAGAAAGAGGATTTACAAGTGGAATAGTGCGACCACGCTCACTAGCATCTATATACATGTTCTTTCCCCTGTAGGTGAAGTAAATTCTCCTTTCAGGGAACTTCATGTTGGCGGCCATGCGATCAAACCATGGTGCCCCTAGGATAACATCCTGATGTTGGAGAGGAGAGATGAAGAAATCTTCTTTGTCAACATAGCTTTGGACATGAAGCCTCAACTTCCCAATCAAGGGAGTAACGGAGGCTTGTTGTCCCTTGAAAGCTGCATCAGCTGCTACTATATCTCCCATCTCAAAAGCTTGAATGCCCAACTTGGTGGCCAACTCTATTGATATGAAGTTGAGAGTAGAGCCAAGGTCAAACAAGATGAAGGCATCATGCTCTCTTACCTTTCCCCAAGCATAGGAGAGTGATGATCCTTTGCAATGAGCATCCTCTTTTGGAGCTTCGATGGTGGAAGCCCTAGGAGTCTCATTGCAAGTATTCTTCTTGGGGCAAGAACGATAGCCATGTCCTTGCTCCCCACACTTGAAACATTTATGGTCCTTGCGAAAAGCTTCAAGCTCTTCAGGAGAGAGTTTGTTTTTACCTTTGTAAACTCCCTTCTCCTTGGACCGATTGTTGTTGTTGTTGTTGGAAGTGCCTTGGGAATTATTTTGAGCATTGGATTTCCCCTTTGCATCATTTTTATCTTTGTTTTCCATGGGCTTGACATTACGTCTAGCCCCTTGATGGAAATTGATGCGTGAAGCAACCATGGTGTGGTGGATTACTTCGGTAATAGTACCGGGCCATTGAGAGTTGATGTATTCGGCCATCTCTTCAGGTAATCCCGCACAAAATTGCTGTCTTTGTTCGGCAAAGTCTATCTTTTGAAAGACAGTAGCTTTGAGATGTAAATCCCAAAACTTGTCTACATACTTGTTGATAGACTCATGAGAGAGAAGCTTCAAGCCGCACCATTCGGTAAGAACTTTATCTTTAGTATCACTTGGAAGAAATTGCTTCATGATGGAAACTCGTAGAGTTTTCCATGTCTTTGGGGCTTCTCCATTGCCGCGAAGGCTAGCCCACCATTGACGAGCTGATTTTTGGAAGTGCATAGCTACATGGCGTAGCTTGGAGGACTCTGTGAAGCCCTCGTCCCCAAAGGCCGCATCAAATTGCTGGATGAAGGCCAACACTTTGTCGGTAGCACCAAAGGTGCCATCATAGGTGAGAAAAGAGATACTCTTTCCTCCCTCCTTGAACTTCTTTAGCTTTTGTGACCTTCGCCATGCAGGAAATGATTTGCGATGTCCTCCCCTCTTGTATTCTCTAGGAGAATAGCCATAACTTTCATCGGAAGAGGAGGAAGGTGAAGAAGAAGGAGAAGAGGGTGACCTCTTCCTAGCCTTTTTTGTTTCCTTTGTTTCCTCTCTTGCCTTTCAGAGTGATGAGGAGAAGGACTATAGGTTGCTCTTTTCCTCTTGGGAGGAGTAGGCGATCGTCTAGACCGCCGTCTTCGTGGAGCTACATCTTCAGAAGAACTTAGACTGTCATTGCTTTCTTTCTCTTTGGATTCCTCCTCTCGAATGGGAGAGAGTCTTCTTTTGGGGGTCTCTTCAAGAGGCCTCCTAAGCTCTCTCTTCTCTGGGAGAGGAAGGGAAATTCCATAAGCACGAAGTTGTTGAGTAACTTCGGCTTGCAAAACAGGGTTGCCCATAGCTTGTTGCAACCTAGTGACGAGATAATTCACAAACATGGGAGCATCATCATTAGCACCTTCATGTGCAAAATCAAAGCTATCAATGTTCATTCTACTCTCTTGATTATTGTCAGCCATGTTAACAAAATTTATGTTTATACTTAGTGTATGCTTTGGCAATACAAAACCTTAGTTGCCACTCCTCTTAGCCTTTGAAAATCGGCTCTTAAGTATCTACACCCACGGCCCAAAGTGGTTAATTATAGAGAGTAGAGGAGTAGGTCTAACATAGCAGAGTTGCCAAGGGTTAGCTCCTTTCGGACTTCTTATGGCTCAATAATGGTAAAGCCGTAGGCAAGTCTAGAAAGACTCCATTATTAAGTCCAAAGCTCCCGAGATGTGCACCATCCCCCACATAGTGGGCTCAACAAAACCAATAATAGATCCCAATTCCACTTACCCTATTATAATTAACAACATCAACCATTTATAGGCTACTTAAGGACCTCTCTTCTTAAGCAAGAAAAGAGAAACCAAATGCTCTGATACCAATGTAATGGAATTTGCCTATTCAATTTGAGAGTAGCGGAATTTAATGAGAGTACTTTCAAGAAATGATTTTGTGAGCATATCGGGTAAACATAATTGAAGATAGCAACATAATTATAGCAATTAGTTAAGTTGGCATAGACAATACTTTTGCAAGAGAGAGAATTTAGAGAACATGACAACAGTTGAGGACCGGATTTATGTGGAGCCGGTCCCCCCTCCAATAGGCATTTGTATTATGATTTCTCCCATAAAAAGAGACTTGTTACAATACATTCTTTGTGTTCCTTGTGACCTAGGTGAAGCAATGAAGATGGAAAGCTTCATGCATCACCATCATAGCATAACCTAAACTTGAAGAAAGCTTTAACTATACCAAGCCTCAGTCCCAAGACCTCAAACACCTTCGAAGGTGTGGAGAGCTAGCAGGGAATGAGGGTAGGGAAGAGGAAGAGAAACATTTCGTAGGAGAAAGAATTAGTTCCTCACTTATCATACTCTTGTTGCTAGCATACATAATAGCATAGTAATGAAGAAGAAATAGATGGCAAGCTCAAGCATTGAAGCATGGCTCTTGGATGGATTTGCACTCCATAGCCAAGAGTGTTGGTGTAGGCTCTCAACCTCTACTTGCTTGGAGAAGGAGAGGGAGCTCTTGCACTTTTGCATAGTACACAATGAGATTGCTTGTGAGTGTGTGCTGGTGAGTATACCCCCCTAGCTTGCTTGGGTCGACCCCCCCTTGTAGCTCATGCTTGAGGCTCATTGGACCCCTCCAGGCCTAGCCAATCACAAGCAGAAGCCATTACAAGCAACATGGGTAGCCTTGGGACAAGTGTCCCCCTTTCCCCTTTGAGAGAGAGGACTTGATAAATGCAAAAACAATTAGATAATTCAAGTAATTTATCATTGGACCCCTTTGAAGCCTAGCCAATAGGCTTCAAGCAACACATGAAGGTAACATGGGTAGGGACCTGACATGTGTCCTTGCTGCCTCTTCAAGCTAGGGCTTCCCTTGTGAGTGTGAGTGTGTGTTCTCTCTCTAATCCCTAGGAAAAGGGCTCGCCCCCCCTCTTGTAGGGATGCTTTTGTCTTTAGGAGCTCAAGCACCTTAGTCATCAAGCATGACAAAGCACTTGGACTAGGGGGTATTCCCACAAGTATCTCAGGCAAGCTTCTCAAGGCACCTCAAGCACCTTAATCATGCACCAAGTCAAGCACCTCAAGCATGGAGCTAGTCAAGCACCTCAAGCATCTGAATCAAGCACCTCAAGCATGACAAGCACCTCAAAAATCTTAATCAAGCACGTCAAGCATGACAAGCACCTCAGGCAGGACAAGCACCTCAAGCACGACAAGCACCTCGAGCTTGGGCCGGGTTCCCACCTCAAGCTCAGCCCTAGCTTACCTAAGGTCAAAGGACTTTTACACACATTATTGGAGGTCTTCAATGAAGCTAACCCTAAGGTCTTATGCTCCATTGGTTAGCCTTGCTCTTGATAGACCATCTCCCATTTGGGCCCCTTTACTATTGGCCCTGTGTTGAGATAGATCTATAAGCACATATCTATATCTTAACACTTGTTTCCATTTATTCTCCCACATTAAGTGATCAATTTAATATGAGAAAATCATTTGGGTTGGTTAGATATTAGATTTTATGACATGAAAACTGATTCTACTTAAACTAGACTTAATGGTTTTATCACGTTCTAATTATTTTAGAAAGCTACCATGATTCTTTCACTTGTCTTTGTAAGACAAGTGTCCCCTAAGAGGCCTCAAAAGTCTTGTGAAGAGAAAGCTATTCTCCAAAGATACATTTACTTTTTGGGCATGCTTGGAAAAGACTTTATAGAACAAAATATTAAACAATATATCCATAAGAGTTTGATCCCATGATGTGAGGTCAGTGTTCGAGAAAGGTGTACCTAAGCTTAGCCTTCAGCCGGTTGGAAATCAAGATTAGCCAGTCGCAAAGGGTGGTAAAGGAAAAAAATCTAATAACATATACGAGAAAATAGATCAAACATCTTGCAAATTTGAAAATTTCTACTAGTATTTTCAGTTTGCATTTGAATAAGAAGGAAACGCGTCGCTTAGGCAAAAAGACTTTCCTGAACACTATGTGAGGTATTGATAAAGGATCCTTTCTTTTAATGATTTCAAAAAATATTATTTCACTAAATTGTTTTATTAATTTTTATGTTTATAAATCTATCTTTTCTTATAATAGAAAAGCATTCAAATATTCTTTTGTTTTAATTTTTTAATGAGTCTTTTTATTTTACTTCCTTTTTATTTGATTTTGTTTCAAAATGCTTATGTGCAATGCATACCTTTTACTTTATCATTTGAGTGGGACCCTTTGTAATATATAAACCATTTGTAAGTAGGGGGCACCGACTGAAATTAATTCGTAAAAACAACGAATAAAGGGAGATGCCCCTCAGTGATTAAAGAGGGAAAGAAGGAAAAGAAATGAGATGGCGCGTGGCAGGAGATGAGCAGCCGAGCAAGTATGTAGCAGGAGACGAGACGAGGAGCCAGTCGGCGTTATGCACTTGCCGTTGTAGAGTTGACCAGTGAGGGGGCCATGCGCAGTGGGGTTAGGGAAGCTGTCTTTACAAAAAGTTAAACTAAAAGTCGATTACTATGCAGCGAGCTCCTTGAGCTGTTTTGGTTAGCTCGTAAACTCTTGTCTCGTAGAAGCGAGATTCCAGAGCTCGATTCTGGTTGGGTGTTTTGCATCGCTACACACGTTGCTACGATGAGATGTGGGAGAGGAATCTCTAAAGATTCAAGCTAATACTTGAAGAAGAGAGCCACTAGGGAGTACTGGCTATAAGAAAATAAAAAAATGGCCCATTAGTGGAGATGACAAGAAGATGCTTGAGGAGATTTAGAGATAGAGAAAAGAAGGAGGAGGCAGGCCACGTGGAGGCCATGCCTCCCAATTATGGATCTCTCTCTCTCTCTCTCTCTCTCTCTCTCTCTCTCTCTCTCTCTCTCTCGTGTCACAGAGCATAGGTAGAGATGCTTCATAAGGCATAGGCGAATAGAATCTCTTCTTCTTCTTCTTCTTCCCCCCCCCCCCTCTCTCTCTCTCTCTCTCTCTCTCTCTCTCTCTCTCTCTCTCTCTCTCTCGCATCTTTCCTTGACACAAGCATAGTGGAGATGACATGGGAATCTTGAAGGTATTTTTTGGTTAATGTATTTTAGTTTAGGCAAGCCAATAAGAGCCACTTTTTAAAATAAATAATACAATTTTATATTAAAACACAACAAAAATCCCATATGATTATAGGTACTTGTTTAAACTTACTCTCCCTCGTCCCCCCTTAACTTAGCAGGCCTTCGTGCCTCTTCACCTTGTTCTGTCTTTGTTTATATGGACGGCTTAAAAAAAGCACAAAGCATTGGAAGTGTATTCATAGAAATTTGATCACAGAATGTGAAATATTGTAATATTTGAGTTTGGTAACGAATCTTTTAACTCAAGGACCTCCTAAAAGGACATTTCATGAAATTGTTTTCTTATTTCTTATTTTTATTAAACCTACATTTTTTTAGAAATCCTTAAAGAACAACACATTAGGGAGGGTATTCATAGAAGTTTGATCCCATGATGTGAGATATCCCAAAATCTCAATTGTGAAAGAATATTTTTATTTAAGGAGCTCTTAAAGAAATTACTTTATTACTATCTATGCTTATCAAATCTATTTTTTGGCTTTCTGAAAAAAGCCTTGAGAGTTGGGTTAGACACACTTTCAATGTTTTCAGTGATTATTGAGACTTACCTTAAATGTTATTTCAGTTTTAAAATAGTAAATAGATCTTTTTGTTTCTCTTTTCTTGGATTCTATTGTTTTAACGTTAAAGTGAAGCTTCACCTTGCATAATTCTAGTAAATTTCACATAATATAAATAAATAAATATATATATATATATATATATATTTATATATATTATGTGAAATTATATATATAGATAGATGAGTTCTTTTTATTTCATGTTTCATTTCACAGCCTCACATGGCTTGACTTTTCTTGCATTTTATAAATTAATTATAGTCAATATTCAAGAAAGCCTCTTTTGTTAAGCGATCGTCGGTCGAATTTCCTTCTCACAAAAGAAATGAATAAAAAATACTAGCATAAATTAAAAGTTTGCAAGAGTTTTGAAACTATTTTCTCACATATTTCACCGTTTTCCTTCCCTTTACCATGGTTTGCAATCAACTAGTCTCAATTTTCAAACGGCTCAAGGCTGAGCTGCGGCAATCCTTTCCCGAACACTGATTCCATTCAAACTCAGCCTATAGACTTTAGCACTTTCTTATTTTTTTAGAAAGCCATCGTGACCCTTTCACTTGTTAGTTTTTTATGGGGTCTCTTTATTTTATACGGAGGTTGCTAATGGTGGACACGTGTCCTCTTAGCTTGAAAAGAAAAGTATTATAACGATCATATCTTCTTTTTGGCTTTCTAAAAGAAGCCTCAGAGGAGTGTCGGGTTAGGCATACTTTCAATGTTTTCAATAATGATGATTGAGACTTGCCTTAAATGTTATTTCAGTTTTAAATTAGTAAATGAATCCTTTTATTTCACTCTTCATTTCACATTATGACATGCTTGACTTTTCTTGCATTCTATTGTTTTAGAATGTTAAAGTGAGCTTCACCTTACATAATTCTAGTAATTTCTACACACACACACACACACATTGATGAGTTTTTTATTAGCTTTCTAAAAGAAGCCTTAGTGTTGAGTCCGGTTAGACATAATTTCAATATTTTCAGTACCAATGATGGAGACTTATCTTAAATGTTATGATGGAGTTTGTCAAATGGGTCTCTTTCATTTCGGAGCTTTATATGGATTTTTAAGGCTTTACCTTGTTTTTCTTGTTTTTTTTTTTGTCCTTGTTCATCTAATATTCTTTTCAACATAAACACACAATTTATACTTGATCTTTTTTCTTTGGATGGGACTTCATTGCTTTTATTTTGTGTACCTTACTATTTTTAAAGCTTTTAAAGAGTAAAGAGCCTTTTCCACAAGGACAAGCAATTGTGACTCTTTCTTTCTCTCTCTCTCTTGATTGTGTTTTCTATAAAACCAAAATACAAATACTAATTTATATATTTTGTGTGTATTTTCCTCATATCTTGGTTTCCTTTTTGGAAAGCCATCGTGAAATCTCACCTTGTTTCACATTTCATTTCACAGCCTCACATAGCTTTACTTTTCTTGCATTCTGTAAATCAATTCTAATCAATATTTGAGAAAGTCTCTTTTATTAAGCGACAGTTGGCCGAATTTCCTCCTCATCACAAAGAAAAAAACCGGAAATACTAGCATAAATTTGCAAGATTTTTGACCGTTTTATTTCCCTTTACCATGGTTTGCAATTGGCTAGTCTCTAGAAAGCCATTGTGACCCTTTCACTTGTTAAATTGAAAATGGGTCCTTCCATGATTGTAATTTGACACCTTCATTTAAAGCTCTCTTGACTTTTTTTTTTTTTTTTTTTGTCTTTGTTTATTTGGATTGCTTAAAAAAGCCTTAAAGAACGAAGCATTAGAAGTACATTCATAGAATTTTGATCTATGATGTGAAATAATGGAATATTTTGATTTGTAGAAGAATCTTTTCATTTAAGACCTCTTAAAAAGACATTTCAAAAAAATATTTTTAAAGATTTTATTCTTATTAAACCTAATTTTTCTTAAGAAATTATTCTATTATTATCCATGCTTATAAAATATACTTTCTAGTTTGTAATGGGGAATCTTTATTTTGTGGTTTTTATCTTAAATTTTTTTATTTTACTTTTTTACCTTATTTTATCTTGAAATGCCAATTTGATCTTTTCACTTTGTTTAAGTGCCCATCACAACAGACAAGGTATCTCTACTACTTCTTTATGGATTTTGGAAAAAATAAGTGTCATCTTAAGGGTGATTCCACTTTTTTCATTTTGAAGGTCATTAAAAAACTCCCCTTTTCTTTCTACATTCAGACAAACTTTAACCTCGCTATTTGTTGACCATTTCATCTCTATATAGATGTGTGTGGGAGACCTAGAACAAAGGAAAAGCGCATTTCTCGTATCCATAATCCGTTGTCGAAGGCAGTGGTGGGGGCCATACCGATAGGTAGGTCAGTTCGGAACCGCTATTTACGAATACCCGTGTCACATTGGGACATGCGGACAACATTTATTCTCTTCCCAACCAATGAGCGGCTATGTCGACAGAGTCACCTGTCACACTGGGATGCCGTCCATGTTTCCCTAGCTTAGTTGGTCATCCATCTTAGCGACACACTTTTTCCAAAAGTGTATCGGCCTCCCATGCCTGCCCAACTTCAACCCCAATACTAATCGTGTAGTTTGATTGGATGCGTAGCAACTTTTCCAATTTCTCGCGCATGCTCAGTGTGACAACATTTGTGTTAGATGTTGTAATCTAAACTCTCCTCATGCAAGGGCATGTTGGTCATGGTCATCCAACTCAAGATGGGCACATGGCCCAATTTGACATGGGTCTAATTATGTGTGTATATGGACAATACAATTATGGTGGCCGGCCATTGTATAGTGAATATTCACTCTTTTGGAAATATTTTCTTTATTAAAATCGCTGATATATATTTTCAATAAATGTTCCCACTCCGCCCTTACCTTCAGTAGGCTATCGTGAATCCTCACCTTGTTTATTTTATTATCTTTGGCCTGAAGAAGACTGTAGAGGAGTGGTTGAAACAACAAGCAACACTCATTACAGCTCATCACACTGAACAAGAGATTAAGACATTAACAAGCTCATATTACTAGGATGTATTTGGAGGATGATACTATGATCTCTGATCTGGAACCCGTTCAAAGGCTATATGTTGGAGCCAGAGAAATGATTCAACACTCGAAATCAGCTGCCTTCCATGATCAAGAAGTGTGCCAACTACCTGTGCATCCCAACAGAATCCAACTACTGCTGGAAAGAATCCTGAGTGGGTGCTGGCTTCTAATGATAGGATAGTCAATCCACACTGGCAACGACAGTCCACTGTAGGCCGACACTCTCTAGCTCTTGAACTACAACTATTGCTTGGAAACAGGGCTACATACAAGTGTATGAAGGAAGTTAGAACTCAACTGAAAGAAGTTTTACTTCAGATGCAAATTTCTAGAGGAGTTTTGGACCAGAGGGTGCAGGCTATCATTGAAGACCAGTCTTCTAGCAGCAAAGGACCTCGAACTCAAATGACAGTAGGAGAACAGGCAACTACCCTCCGAAGACTCTTTCAGCTCGTCTGGGTTCATTAGGGGAATTTTGAGGTCACTTTTGTGCCCTGTAAGAATATGTACAGAGAATATATATACTTTATTTTAAAAATAGTGAAATGTTTGTAAAAAGGTGAGTTTGCGTCCTTTTTACCTCCGCCGAAACATGTCATTGTCAAATCTTTCTAGGATCTTTAGTATTCTAAAAAATACTCCCTCCAAAACTAACGAAAACGTCAGTTCTGGCCCAAAATTCAAAATTTCCAAAAGCTGAAACAAACCTTTTCTGTGTCGTCTTCTTCCTCGTATCTGCAGAGCTTTTCCCTATAGTACTATCTCTGACAAATATTGTTAATAGACTTCCATGGAGAAGAGAAGCTTATACCATCTACACATTGAGCTAAATGAAGAATATTGTCGAGTGCGCAAGAGAAACAAATGTGCAGAGGTGTCCTCGTCCATATTTGAAGCAATGCGGCAAGATTAAAAAAAAACACATCGATCTTTGGACTGATGGAAGATTGTATCCAGTGGACCCAATGACAAAGAGCACTCCCCCATTCTCAAATTGTTCATCTTTGATAAAATTTGTGGGTGATGGTCAAAGAGGGTTGCTGGGTTATACACAGAGTCTTGCGGCAGAGAGAGATATTCTTAAGTTAGAAGATCATTTGACCAAAAAAATGATAAATACTCTTAAACAACAGCTTGAGGAATGTAAAGAGAGAAACGAAAAGCTACAAACTCAGCTCAAACAAGCTAGAAGAAAGAATACAATGTTAGGAAACAGACAAAGAGAAAAGAAGTTAAAGAACATTGAAGCCTTGAGAGGTGGTGGAGGAGGTTGCAGCAGGAGAATCAGAGCAACAAGGTATATATGCTTATTTCATATTGTTAAGTTGCTACTATTCTTTGTTAATATGCTTAGGTTACTTGTCTTTGCTAAGTTGTATTATGATTCTGCTCCACATTATTATGCTTATGTTAGGTTGTTAATCTTTTTGTTAGGTTGTTATTATGCTATTGTTCTTTATTAAATGATTAATATTTAGTTAACTTTAATTTAGTTGATCATTGTTTGTTTATTTTGTTGGTGTCATTTGGACAAGATCAATAATCAATTAATTTTGTACCTTTTGATTTAGGACTTTGCTACAACCAAACTCTGCATCAAACATGGAAATGGCAGCTAAACATCATTGTGATGTTTTACCTCCCAAGGTTGCCAAAAATATTTTCACAGAGAAGAAGTTTAAAAAGGCAAAGGAGCAGTGCATTGAGGGATTTTTGCAGAGCTCTTGCTTGGACAAGGAGGATGTGCAATATACTATAGATAAGGTAGGCATTAACAGAGATGGTTATAGCAAGCTATTCAGAAATATGAAGTCAAGGTTAAAGCAATGTAAAGTCAAGTCCTCTTTGCTTCCAAAGCCATCCATTGTGCAACAGGCAAGGAAAAATATCAATGAGAGGATAATGGAGATGTTGGGTGAGCCTCACCACATTCATGGTATCTATCATGGTAAAAAGAGGGATCTTCAATTTGACGAGTTCAATAATATTTTCCTTGACTTGAAGACACTTCAAAAGGAAATGATCAGATTCTATGAGCTGGAGCATACAGAAGCAAATGGTGTTGTCAGTTTTGTGATAAAGCTTGATGAATGCGAGATTGTTAAGAACAGAAAAATTGAGAGGATTTCCATAACTTTAATGAACATAGCATTGAAAATGAAGGATACCAAGTACTTCAGCATGCAATCGGAGAAGAATGTCTGGTGGCTAGGTGCTTTTGAAGTAGAGAGTGAAGACTTTGATGTTCTGGATTGGGTTTTCCATCAAACAACAATACCCGAAGTCATTAATGCACAATAATTAGGGGAAGAGCTTGAAGTTGAAGGGTTTGGAAGTTACAGGGTGGAATGGCACATGGGAGGAGACCTTAAAACCCTTAAATGTATGTACAATGTCTCCAAAGGAGCTATGGCAAAGAGCCCTTGTCTGTATTGTATGGCATCAACAAAAGAATGTAATCCTGCAAATTGGAACAAAGCACCCAATAGGCATACTCAAGATCTAAACTTCAAAGCAGTTTTAAATATTCCAAATGCTAATGTCCACATATGCACTGTGCATGCTCGTTGCAGAATTGTGGAGAAAATTGTACATCTGTATGTGGGGTTTGCCTGGAAGTTACAGCTAAAAGCAGCTAGAGATGTTGCAATCAAATGTATTGAAAGGGTTTTATCAGAAATTGGCCTTCATAGTGGTAAGGTTAAGATTGAAACAGACCCGAAGAGGTCTTCAAATGGAAACAATGTGCCTAGAAAGGTCTCTGTTGGTGGTGTGAAGGCCAGAGCTTTCTTAGGGTTTCATGGCAAACTAGGAAAGGTAAATGCCAAGAAGGGTTCATCCAATGTGAAGTATAACCAGTGGAATTGATCTTTTTTCTTTGGATGGGACTTCATTGCTTTTATTTTGTGTACCTTACTATTTTTAAAGCTTTTAAAGAGTAAAGAGCCTTTTCCACAAGGACAAGCAATTGTGACTCTTTCTTTCTCTCTCTCTCTTGATTGTGTTTTCTATAAAACCAAAATACAAATACTAATTTATATATTTTGTGTGTATTTTCCTCATATCTTGGTTTCCTTTTTGGAAAGCCATCGTGAAATCTCACCTTGTTTCACATTTCATTTCACAGCCTCACATAGCTTTACTTTTCTTGCATTCTGTAAATCAATTCTAATCAATATTTGAGAAAGTCTCTTTTATTAAGCGACAGTTGGCTGAATTTCCTCCTCATCACAAAGAAAAAAACCGGAAATACTAGCATAAATTTGCAAGATTTTTGACCGTTTTATTTCCCTTTACCATGGTTTGCAATTGGCTAGTCTCTAGAAAGCCATTGTGACCCTTTCACTTGTTAAATTGAAAATGGGTCCTTCCATGATTGTAATTTGACACCTTCATTTAAAGCTCTCTTGACTTTTTTTTTTTTTTTTTTGTCTTTGTTTATTTGGATTGCTTAAAAAAGCCTTAAAGAACGAAGCATTAGAAGTACATTCATAGAATTTTGATCTATGATGTGAAATAATGGAATATTTTGATTTGTAGAAGAATCTTTTCATTTAAGACCTCTTAAAAAGACATTTCAAAAAAATATTTTTAAAGATTTTATTCTTATTAAACCTAATTTTTCTTAAGAAATTATTCTATTATTATCCATGCTTATAAAATATACTTTCTAGTTTGTAATGGGGAATCTTTATTTTGTGGTTTTTATCTTAAATTTTTTTATTTTACTTTTTTACCTTATTTTATCTTGAAATGCCAATTTGATCTTTTCACTTTGTTTAAGTGCCCATCACAACAGACAAGGTATCTCTACTACTTCTTTATGGATTTTGGAAAAAATAAGAGTCATCTTAAGGGTGATTCCACTTTTTTCATTTTGAAGGTCATTAAAAAACTCCCCTTTTCTTTCTACATTCAGACAAACTTTAACCTCGCTATTTGTTGACCATTTCATCTCTATATAGATGTGTGTGGGAGACCTAGAACAAAGGAAAAGCGCATTTCTCGTATCCATAATCCGTTGTCGAAGGCAGTGGTGGGGGCCATACCGATAGGTAGGTCAGTTCGGAACCGCTATTTACGAATACCCGTGTCACATTGGGACATGCGGACAACATTTATTCTCTTCCCAACCAATGAGCGGCTATGTCGACAGAGTCACCTGTCACACTGGGATGCCGTCCATGTTTCCCTAGCTTAGTTGGTCATCCATCTTAGCGACACACTTTTTCCAAAAGTGTATCGGCCTCCCATGCCTGCCCAACTTCAACCCCAATACTAATCGTGTAGTTTGATTGGATGCGTAGCAACTTTTCCAATTTCTCGCACATGCTCAGTGTGACAACATTTGTGTTAGATGTTGTAATCTAAACTCTCCTCATGCAAGGGCATGTTGGTCATGGTCATCCAACTCAAGATGGGCACGTGGCCCAATTTGACATGGGTCTAATTATGTGTGTATATGGACAATACAATTATGGTGGCCGGCCATTGTATAGTGAATATTCACTCTTTTGGAAATATTTTCTTTATTAAAATCGCTGATATATATTTTCAATAAATGTTCCCACTCCGCCCTTACCTTCAGTAGGCTATCGTGAATCCTCACCTTGTTTATTTTATTATCTTTGGCCTGAAGAAGACTGTAGAGGAGTGGTTGAAACAACAAGCAACACTCATTACAGCTCATCACACTGAACAAGAGATTAAGACATTAACAAGCTCATATTACTAGGATGTATTTGGAGGATGATACTATGATCTCTGATCTGGAACCCGTTCAAAGGCTATATGTTGGAGCCAGAGAAATGATTCAACACTCGAAATCAGCTGCCTTCCATGATCAAGAAGTGTGCCAACTACCTGTGCATCCCAACAGAATCTAACTACTGCTGGAAAGAATCCTGAGTGGGTGCTGGCTTCTAATGATAGGATAGTCAATCCACACTGGCAACGACAGTCCACTGTAGGCCGACACTCTCTAGCTCTTGAACTACAACTATTGCTTGGAAACAGGGCTACATACAAGTGTATGAAGGAAGTTAGAACTCAACTGAAAGAAGTTTTACTTCAGATGCAAATTTCTAGAGGAGTTTTGGACCAGAGGGTGCAGGCTATCATTGAAGACCAGTCTTCTAGCAGCAAAGGACCTCGAACTCAAATGACAGTAGGAGAACAGGCAACTACCCTCCGAAGACTCTTTCAGCTCGTCTGGGTTCATTAGGGGAATTTTGAGGTCACTTTTGTGCCCTGTAAGAATATGTACAGAGAATATATATACTTTATTTTAAAAATAGTGAAATGTTTGTAAAAAGGTGAGTTTGCGTCCTTTTTACCTCCGCCGAAACATGTCATTGTCAAATCTTTCTAGGAT